>NC_089279.1:24944660-25167689 GCF_963678975.1 Dysidea avara | reverse complement strand
AAAACCAACAGTGTGTAACAATTACGCAATCGAGATTAGCTAATAAAAAACGACTGATTGCCACGCCTACCAGGTAAACCGCTTGGGGTAATGCTTTGAAAATCGCTGTACAGATGGAGTTATCATCTTAGAAAGGTTCTTCAATGGTGTAGAAGAATCAGACTTAAAACCACGGAGTTATAACACGAAATCCAACTTAGTGTAGCAAGTGCGAGATCGAGATACTCTAATAGAGCAGTCATCCTAATAGAGCAGTCATCCTAATAGAGCAGTCACCCGAAGAGAATTCAAGAGATCAGCTAGAAACAAGTAACCTGTATAGAGATCAGCTACAAACAAGCCACCCTGTAGAGAGATCAGCTAGAAGAAGTTACCTTGTAGGGAATTCATGCAACTATAGAAAGAGATAATTCAGCTAGAAGAAATCACCTTGTAGAGTTCAGCTACAAAGAAACCACAATGTAGAGAGTTCAGATACAAAGAAACCAACATGTAGAGAATTCGTTTACAAACAAGTCACCCTATAGAAAGATCAGCTAGAAGAAGTTACCTCGTAGAGAGTTCAGTTACAAAGAAACCACCATGTAGAGAATTCATTTACAAACTAGTGACCCTGTAGAGACATCAGCTAGAAGACGTTACCTTGTAAAGAGTTCAGCTACATAGAAACCATTCTGTAAAGAGCTCAGCTGCAAACAAATCACCTGTACAGAATTCAGCTACAAACAAATCACCCTGTAGAGAGATCAGCTAGAAGAAGTTACCTTGTAGGGAATTCATGCAACTATAGAAAGAGATAATTCAGCTAGAAGAAATCACCTTGTAGAGTTCAGCTACAAAGAAACCACAATGTAGAGAGTTCAGATACAAAGAAACCACCATGTATAGAGAATTCGTTTACAAACAAGTCACCCTATAGAAAGATCAGCTAGAAGAAGTTACCTGGTAGAGAGTTCAGTTACAAAGAAACCACCATGTAGAGAATTCATTTACAAACTAGTGACCCTGTAGAGACATCAGCTAGAAGAAGTTACCTTGTAAAGAGTTCAGCTACATAGAAACCATTCTGTAAAGAGCTCAGCTGCAAACAAATCACCTGTACAGAATTCAGCTACAAACAAATCACCCTGTAGAGAGATCAGCTAGAAGAAGTTACCTTGTAGGGAATTCATGCAACTATAGAAAGAGATAATTCAGCTAGAAGAAATCACCTTGTAGAGTTCAGCTACAAAGAAACCACAATGTAGAGAGTTCAGATACAAAGAAACCACCATGTATAGAGAATTCGTTTACAAACAAGTCACCCTATAGAAAGATCAGCTAGAAGAAGTTACCTGGTAGAGAGTTCAGTTACAAAGAAACCACCATGTAGAGAATTCATTTACAAACTAGTGACCCTGTAGAGACATCAGCTAGAAGAAGTTACCTTGTAAAGAGTTCAGCTACATAGAAACCATTCTGTAAAGAGCTCAGCTGCAAACAAATCACCTGTACAGAATTCAGCTACAAACAAATCACCCTGTAGAGAGATCAGCTAGAAGAAGTTACCTTGTTGATAGTTCAGCTACAAAGAAACCATCATGTAGAGAGTTCAGCTACAAACAAATCTCCCTGTAGAGAGATCAGCTAGAAGAAGTTACCTTGTAGAGAGTTCAGCTTCAAACAAATCACCCTGTAGAAAGATCAGCTACAAACAAATCTCCCTGTAGAGAGATTAGCTAGAAGTTACCTTGTAGAGAGTTCAGCTACAAAGAAACCATCATGTAGAGAGTTCAGCTACAAACAAATCTCCCTGTAGAGAGATCAGCTAGAAGAAGTTACCTTGTAGAGAGTTCAGCTTCAAACAAATCACCCTGTAGAAAGATCAGCTAGAAGAGGTCACCTTGTAGAGAGTTCAGTTACAAAAAAACCACCATGTAGAGAGCTCAGCTACAAATTAGTGACCTTGTAGAGACTTCAGCTAGAAGAAGTTACCTTGTAGATAGTTCAGCTACAAAGAAACCATTCTTTAAAGAGCTCAGCTGCAAACAAATCACCTGTAAAGAATTCAGCTACAAATAAATCACCCTGTAGAAAGATGAGCTAGAAAAAGTTACCTTGTAGAGAGTTCAGTTACAAAGAAACCACCATGTAGAGAATTCAGCTACAAACTAGTGACCCTGTAAAGACATCAGCTAGAAGAAGTTACCTTGAGAGAGTTCAGCTACAAAGAAACCATTATTTAAAGAGCTCAGCTGCAAACAAATCACCTATATAGAATTCAGCTACAAACAAATCACCATGTAGAGAGATCAGCTAGAAGAAGTTAACTTGTAGAGAGTTCAGCTACAAACAAATCACCCTGTATAGAGATCAGCTAGAAGAAGTTACCTTGTAGAGAGTTCAGCTACAAAGAAACCACCATGTAGAGAGTTCAGCTGCAAAGAAATCACCCTGTATAAAATTCTGCCACGAACAAATTGCCCTGTAGAAAGATCAGTTAGAAGAAGTTACCTTGTAGAGAGTTCAGCTACAAAGAAACCATTCTGTAAAGAGCTCAGCTGCGAACAAATCACCTGTACAGAATTCAGCTACAAACAAATCACCCTGTAGAGAGATCAACTAGAAGAAATTACTTTGTAGAGAGTTCAGCTACAAAGAAACCACCATGTAGAGAGTTCAGCTGCAAAAAAATCACCCTGTAGAAAATACAGCCACAAACAAATTGCCCTGTAGAAAGATCAGTTAGATGAAGTTACCTTTTAGAGAGTTCAGCTACAAAGAAACCACCCTGTAGAGAGATCAGCTAGAAGAAGTTACCTTGTAGATCGTTCAGCTACAAACAAATCACCCTGTAGAGAGATCAGCTAGAAGAAGTTACCTTGTAGAGAGTTCAGCTACAAAGAAACCACCATGTAGAGAGTTCAGCTGCAAAGAAATCACCCTGTAGAAAATTCTGCCACCAACAAATTGCCCTGTATAGAGAGATCAGTTAGAAGAAGTTACCTTCTAGAGAGTTCAGCTACAAAGAAACCATTCTGTAAAGAGCTCAGCTGCAAACAAATCACCTGTACAGAATTCAGCTACAAACAAATCACCCTGTAGAGAGATCAGCTAGAAGAAGTTAACTTGTAGAGAGTTCAGCTACAAAGAAACCATCATTTAGAAAGTTCAGCTTCAAACAAATCACCTGTAGAGAGTTCAGCTACAAACAAATCTCCCTGTAGAGAGATCAGCTAGAAGAAGTTACCTTGTAGAGAGTGAAGCTACAAACAAATCACCCTATTGAAAAATCAGCTAGAAGAAGTCACCTTGTAGAAAGTTCAGTTACAAAGAAACCACCATGTAGAGAGTTCAGCTACAAACTAGCCACCTTGTAGAGACATCAGCTAGAAAAGTTACCTTGTAGAGAGTGAAGCTACAAAGAAACCATTCTGTAAAGAGCTCAGCTGCAAACAAATCACCTGTACAGAATTCAGCTACAAACAAATCACCCTGTAGAGAGATCAGCTAGAAGAAGTTAACTTGTAGAGAGTTCAGCTACAAAGAAACCATCATTTAGAAAGTTCAGCTTCAAACAAATCACCTGTAGAGAGTTCAGCTACAAACAAATCTCCCTGTAGAGAGATCAGCTAGAAGAAGTTACCTTGTAGAGAGTGAAGCTACAAACAAATCACCCTATTGAAAAATCAGCTAGAAGAAGTCACCTTGTAGAAAGTTCAGTTACAAAGAAACCACCATGTAGAGAGTTCAGCTACAAACTAGCCACCTTGTAGAGACATCAGCTAGAAAAGTTACCTTGTAGAGAGTTCAGCTACAAAGAAACTATTCTGTAAAGAGCTCAGCTGCAAACAAATCACCTGTACAGAATTCAACTACAAACAAATCACCCTGTAGAGAGATCAGCTAGAAGAAATTACTTTGTAGAGAGTTCAGCTACAAAGAAACCACCATGTAGAGAGTTCAGCTGCAAAGAAATCACCCTGTATAAAATTCTGCCACAAACAAATTGCCCTGTAGAAAGATCAGTTAGAAGAAGTTACCTTTTAGAGAGTTCAGCTACAAAGAAACCATTCTGTAAAGAGCTCAGCTGCAAACAAATCACCTGTACAGAATTCAGCTACAAACAAATCACCCTGTAGAGAGATCAGCTAGAAGAAATTACCTTGTAGATAGTTCAGCTACAAACAAATCACCCTTAGAAAGATCAGTTAGAAGAAGTTACTTTGTAGAGAGTTCAGCTACAAAGAAACCATTCTGTAAAGAGCTCAGCTGCAAACAAATCACCTGTACAGAATTCAGCTACAAACAAATCACCCTGTAGAGAGATCAGCTAGAAGAAATTACATTGTAGATAGTTCAGCTACAAACAAATCACCCTGTAGAAAGATCAGTTAGAAGAAGTTACTTTGTAGAGAGTTCAGCTACAAAGAAACCATTTTGTAAAGAGCTCAGCTGCAAACAAATCACCTGTACAGAATTCAGCTACGAACAAATCACCCTGTAGAGAGATCAGCTAGAAGAAGTTACCTTGTAGATAGTTCAGCTACAAACAAATCTCCCTGTAGAGAGATCAGCTAGAAGAAATTATCTTGTAGAGAGTTCAGCTACAAAGAAATCATCATGTGGAGAGTTCAGCTGCAAAGAAATCACCACTGCCCAAATTTCAAGGCAATAGCTCTTTCCATTCTGAAGTTATCAATTGTCAAAGTTGGCAAATTGGATGTGTGTGGAAGGCCCCTTTTCGCAAATCCGGTCCCATATGTATTATATATATAATTTGTACATTTACTGATAAAATATTTAAAGTACATCTACTTCATCTTTTCTTCTTCCTGTAGTAAAGAAAAAAAACATAGGTTAAAAAAGTCCCAAAGCTGGCCATAGGCCGGCTTTGGGGTATACAAATACAAAAAGAAATGAAATCTAATCCAAAACAGCCAAGCTGTAAAAAAAGTGTGCGGCCCTTGAAAAGGCTATGGTGAAAAAAGATGTGAAATCCAAGGTGGCGGCCAAGAAATGGCTGTGATGGTAGGTTAATGGTAAAAATTTTAATAACGACAATTCAGGTGAATTTTTGTGCCGCTTCACAAAATTTACCTGAAATGTCATTATTAAAATTTTTACCATTAACCTACCATCACAGCCATTTCTTGGCCGCCACCTTGGATTTCACATCTTTTTTCACCATAGCCTTTTCAAGGGCCGCACACTTTTTTTACAGCTTGGCTGTTTTGGATTAGATATTATTTACTCTAATAAAGCAGTCACATTATAATGAAATACTCTAAAACAGCAACCAGCTAAGAATTCAAGACTATTTGAAGTTTAAACATCAATGAAAATGGTCTGATACAGCAATAAACTGGCATTATTAGCCAATTATGGTGGCATAATTTTGGGAATAATGGGCAATTCTCAAAAGCATAATAGGTGATTTTTGAGCCTGCAGCTGCTCAAAAGCATAATGCTCAATTTTTGGAGCATAATAGCCTCATGGGTACCTGTCTGCTTTCACATTCTCAGCCTTGAAATTTGCATTTCAAAACTCGACCCACTTCTCATTTTTCAAGTTGTTGTGTCAATTCTTGAACATGACTACCATCAAATGAGTTATAACATCTTCTTAGACTAGATCCTTCTTTTAACAACAAGTTCTATATTTTTAGACTGATTAAATCGTCTAAATATCATAGTTCTTCACGAGTCAGTTTTCAGGGGGTATTGGTAAAACCAGGAACAAGGAAATGGGTGGAAATAGAATTCCACATTCCAGAATACCCTTCATTTGTAAATGAAGGCTGGATTTCCTCACAACGTCAGTGGCTGAAATAGCAGTGACTGCTCTATTAGAGTGTTTTGTAACTTTATTATTAACAACTACCGGTATGCTATCATAATATGCATGTAACTACTAACGGAATGTTGATTGCATGTATGTATAGTAGTGTTTTAGTTAAATTCTAATAGTGGATATAAAGCAGATCACCCTAGCTGGCAGTATCAGTGGCTTCAGTTGAAATGACTGCTCAGTTAGAGTATAATAAATGTACTGCCACTGCAACATATCACATGACATTGTATAAGTAGACTGGCATGTAGTGTAAAGTTGGGCATGCCACCTGTGATGACCGACTGCCCATGCAGCAGCTACTCATTAAATAAAATTATACTACTGAAGTGCGGTACATCACACTAAGTGGCTACAGGAGACATACCATCAATGCAACTATCTGAATTAACATGCCCCAATAACATACATACCAGCCAAGAGTTAAGCCTTTATGTCATTTGAGATTCTCATGTATATACTTGTAATAGCAGCATATTTGCCAGCTACCATATCTACTCTAATAGTGCAGTCACTTTAACTTAAACTACTGATGCTGCCAGCATTATCTACCATCAAAATTTGACTAAAATATTATACAATCTGATAAACTGTTTAATGCGGTCATGTATGGAATCAAAGAATCCCAACCAAACAGTTCAAGAGCCACTAGATTAAAGTATGACATGGATACTATACAAACTGTACTCACTAATATTGATCCTGCTCTCTCCAAGTCATCAATTAGGGATTTCCATTGACTGGGAAAATACAATACCTCCAACCCAAAATGCAGACCTATATTAATTAAATCTCTTACCATCTTTAATGCAATATTTGTCTTGTCTAAAAGATCTTCAGTACCTAAACAAATACTAATCAAACCTGTCATGACCAGAGAAGAAAGAGCAATCGAAGTAGTCTATCTGAGAGCAAGATGGCAATTAGCTCAGAATGGCACTGAAAAGAAGCTTGTCAAGCTAAGAGGAAATAACATTTATGTCATAAGAATCTCTTTGGCACAATTGAAAGGTCCGATAGCACAGAATCAATGACTCCAGTTACCACCAATGATGATTAAGTCATTAACTTCAACGATAAGAGCAACTGTATGCATTACTTAACTCCTAACTCACGAATTTATCAGTTACAGCCACCCACCTTCACTCTAAACCCTCCTTAGCAACTGTACATATGTACATAAATAAGTATGTAAATAAGTAACATAGTGTAATGTACAAGGCTGTTGGTGCATGTTACCTTCAGGCCTTTGGTGTGTTTACACCATAAAGCATTTAAAATAAATTAAAATAAACAGTCACCATTCTGTTAGTAGTAGGAGAAAACCATCACTAAATTTTGATGTAAAAGGCATGAACAATATACTTAAAAATAATACATGTGACGTGTCCTCAGACTCATGTGACCAATATAATTTAAAAAGAAATATGACAAATGCCAAAAATGGGTGCGGCAAGGGAAATATAATAATTGTTAGTCCATTCTACATACATATAACAATAATTATTAACAATTAAGTTACAAAACACTCTAATAGAGCAGTCACTGCTACTTCAACCACCAATGTTTTGAACCCCTTCAATTACAAAATCAGGAGTGGATCCAGAGGTAGGGGGCCTTTTGGAAGAGCCTCTCTCATTCGAGATACTCTAATAGAGCAGTCAGTCAAGATCGAGATACTCTAATAGAGCAGTCACAATATTCTTAGAGTTCAATGCAGCAGACTATGTGTGGAGTTATAAATAATGAATATAGTTGGTGAGGGGCAGCTATTGTCAGCAAGTAATGACTTTTTTTTTTGGTCTTCGAGCTAAGCTGAAGTTGGAATTCCAGAGTAGAATCCCCCTTTTAAAAAGTCTCTGAAAATGAAACGTGTTCTGCAGCGAGGGAATCCCATTTCTTATTTCCTATTTCAATATCCATTTTTCAGGTGACAAACATATCACACGTGGCCAGATTAGTGAATATTACGTGAGTCAGCAAATCCGCAGCAGATCTCACTAGTCTGCAGCAGATTATTATTATTATTATTAATGTTTTACAGCACATAGGTACTGAAAGCCAATGACAAGTACTGCCAAAGGCTAAATTACACTAACATAAAATTAATTAACTACAAAACTTAAAGTACACTAGAAGATAGAATTAGATAATTAATTAGTTACAGAACTGATTGGTTTCTTATAGGAAAAGTGGGGAGGTAAAGTTGGTGGGGACTATTCTACGGAACGGAACGGAACGGAATGATGGACTAAACCACGGAACGGAACGCTTTCTCAAATTGAAGCTTGCAACTTACCATTGCTGAAACTTCCCTTATAAGTTAGCAGTGGCATCTCCAGTGGGTGATTAAACATAAGATAAAAAGAATTAACGGATCGATTGTGGGTTTTTGTTGGTTGTCATTAGTAACGAAGTATTATAGTGGGATGAGCTGTATCAGTGATGTTCATCCATACGGAAGGGAACTTTATGTGAGCTGTTTTTCTTATTTAGACTTTAGAAAACAGTCTGGGCCGGTCTTTCAAGTCATAAGTCAGTGTATAAATAAAGCAAGCAGGAAGATACTGGTAACAGGAAAGAGCCAGCTGAATTAAAACTTGAAGAATTTTGTGTAGTGTGTGAGGAGCAAATATTTTGGCAGACCGCAAGGAGGGTATATTCTGCAAACATCACTGAAGTGTATGCATGGAGTTATTTATATATTAACAGCTGGTGCAATGGACTAATGCCGTATTCAATAGTGAGCTGATTTTATCTGTTGCACAATTCAAGGATGTGTCTGACTGCTAGCCTTGAATCAGGCTAAATGCCAAAACTCCAAGATCAGCCAAATCTCTATTATAAGCCGCATGTGAAACCATGCCCGTAGCCACCAGGCAAACGTGATTTGGACCAGGATGTGTGTGTAATTTCAATGTATCTAGTCAGACCTGAAATGGAACACTCACATTAATTACATGCCATCTAAGAATCCTAGGATTTCTTAAGTGTAACATTTCACATGCTTCACTTCAAACAAAACAGGTTAAATTTGTTCGTCTATTTTCAAGTGATTCCCAGTCCAGCTGGTCCATGAAATTACAATGGAATCACATGTATTTGTTACAGTGCGGGCTGTCCTGTGTTGGATCTACTCTAGAGTTGAGATTTCAAGGTAGACTCACTGCCAATGTACTGACACTAGTACTGTTGTAGCATGTTTAAGTGGAGGACAAATGAAATAGTAATGCTAGATTATTTATGTATACAAATTTTTCATAATGAAATTGATATCCCATTTTGATTTGTACTTCCACTTAGCAACATATTCAAGAACAAGAAGCTACCACACTTAATCTCCAACCACTGTCATTAATTAACCAAGATCTCACTAGTCTGTAATTCACCTTACTGTAGTAATTTTATTGATTCATCTGTATGTTTTCTTCATTTTCCTTTGAAGTTGTACCAAGAGTTCATAATAAGGTGGAGAGTGTCTAACTTGAACGCATTCACCAAACACCCTGCTTAAAGTAACACCTCGGCCTTATTTTAGAACAAAGGCTTTACCTTCTTCAGCAACACTAATCAACAGTTTTCTATCCCCCAGTAAAGGTGTTGATTTGATGAAAGGTGAACTTTACGCAGGGTGTTTGTACAGGCCATACTGAGAGTTAGACACTCTCCCCCATACAAATCAGTATTACGAACTCTTGGTTGTACAGTATAGGTAAACAAAGATAAGTTTCTCTCCCATCTTATTCTAGGATTTCTATTGACAAGGAAAATTCAATTATTTGTATACAGGCTCAAAATTGAGAAAATATAAAGAAAGTGAATTAATATTAATATTATAGTCAGTTTGCTTTTGGATATTTAATGCCTCCAACCACAACAAAAATTCGATGAATCCATGCATCTCATCACTGGTCGTCTGAACATTCTGAAAGTGATACCTCACTCAATCAACCATATATTCTGTTTATTAGACTGAATAAAGTCATGATTACCTAAACAATCACTTAATTAATGTTTTATAATTATCCTATTCCATTTTTCCTAGAGGTTCCACTGATAAAATGCAATTTCAGCAATGATAGCAGCTAGCCAAGCTGCAAGTTGATTCAGAAAGCATTCCATTCTGTAAAATAGACCCCATCCAGAATTCAACTCAGTACTCAGGCTGAGATATCTGACAATAGTCCACTACTCTGTTAATGAATCATTGATGTTCACACAATATAGCCTCCTTGAGGTATCTGAATGTTTGCTCCTCACACACTGCACAAAATTCCTTTAGATTCTGCTTGGACTGAGTTGATTCAGCTTGTCACCATACTTGTTTCCTTTGTAGTGTAGCTATACACATACTGATTTATGCCGATTAGAAAGGCTGGGCCTCAGACTGTACATTCTAAAGTCAAGTAAGTAAAAATAACCCACATACTAGTAAAAAAAAAGTCATACATTAAGTTCCCTACTTGATATATCCGAAGATGAACACACTGAGTCAGCTATTCCCACAATTAGTACTTCGTTACTAATGACAACCAACAAGAACCCACAATCGATCCTTAAATTCGTTTTATCTTTCTTGGGGTACGTTTGATTACCTGCTGGAAGTGCCACTGATAACTTGTACAGCAATGGTAAGCTGCAAGCTTCAATCTGAGAAAGCATTCCGTTCCGCAGTTTAGTCCATCATTCCGTTCCGTTCCGTTCCGTTCCGTTCCGTAGAATAGTCCCCACCGGTAAAGTTATGGTAATTTGTCGTAAAGTGGAGGTTTTGTTGTTCTAACACACTGGCTACAGGGACAGAGGTAGTGAAAGGTATGTACATCAGATATCAAAGGGCTGCAGCGGATATCAAAGGCCAGGATTGCAGCGGCTTTCACAAGGCCGCAGCGGAGTGTCCTTCTCGGCCACCATAGCGGAGTGATGATCAAAAGAACCCGTTAGTATTAGTCGCCCGGTTTTTAATAGTAGTGGTATGTGTGTGGAACTTAATCTGATGGTCAAAGATGATACCAAAGTTTCAATTAATAGTGTCAATACCGGTAGTTTATACCGTTCAGGTAATATAATTACAAGTAACACATGTGGCATCAGTGAGAGAATTTATTTATTTATTTATTTATTTATTATCATTTTACCACAAGGGAAAGAACAGCACAAAAGGCAATCCTGTACAAGGTACTGTCCTAATACAGAACACATACAACCACTAAACAAAACACTTACAAAACTAAACAAATCAACAACTATATATTATAATTACATCTACAAAACAACAAATCAACAACAATAAATTACATTTAGAAATTACAACAAAAATGTTTGTAAATAGCATGGCGAAAACAGAACGGCTCTCAATTCCCAGAATACTGATTGGTACTTTGTTCCACACAAAACAAACACGGACAAAATAAGAGTATCGTCTAGCATTGATTGATGAAGGTGGGGGTATGAGGGTAAGATGATGGCTACGCGTAGACATAGTTTGAAAACTTAATAGAACCAGCATGATGAATGTCTTGAAGAGCACACACTGACAAATAGTCCCGCCTGGCAGATAAGGATGGTAAACACAGCTTTCTATAGTACACATCATGAGGAATAGACCAAGAGTGCGTAGTTTGGTTCCAGCGACTGCCACAAACCCACCGTGCAGCACGCCTCTGAACAGCCTCTAACAGGTTCACATCTTTCACAGCATGAGGAGACCAAACCACGCAAGCGTACTCCAACAGTGGCCTAACAATAGCTTTGTAAGCTCTATATTTGGCTTCTGAATCACACCCCAACATAGTATGTCGTAAAACATTCAAAACCCTGGTGGCCTTTGAGGCAGCAAATTGACACTGGGAGGACCACTGCAATTTATCATTTATATAGATACCCAGGTATTTCACAAGATTGGTCCACCGAACTGGTTTATTGTCAATAAGATAAGTAAAGGAAATTGGCTTCCTCTTGTTCGTGATTGATAAAGCCTCACATGCACTTTTGGGTACTCAGATTAAGTTGCCGCCATTTAGACCATGCCACTATATAGCCGAAAGATCATCCTGCAGCAGTTGGCAATCCCCCACTGATTTCACATTAACACATCATAGAATTCCACCAAGACATAAGTGGTAGATGAACGGGAAGAGTTTTTGGTGGAGGAGAGATGACAAGTTTGCAGGTTAGCAAAACTGTCCTTGCAACATGTATGATATCGTGGATCAACAACCAAGCATGGCATACTGTTATTGTGATAGTAACAAATTTCAAAACATGGCACAAGTAGATTTAAACTTAAATCGATCAGAGACAGGCAAACAGTTTAACTGTCAACAATGCCCATATATTTCCTTAAACATTTAGTAGCACCAAAGCACCTGTTCTGCAATCGTTGTAGACATGCTAACTGTGATTGTTTAAGAGAAGGATCCCAGACAGGTAAGGCATAGTCAATCTTAGAAGAAAAAAAACTAGCAATTCAACCTACATCTTTAGATCATCAAATGATAGGCCACACAATTGCTACCCACATAATTGCTCTAGCTGTGCTACCAGCTCTTAAAGACATGTTATACATTGAGAGATTTGATTTTTATTTTATCCTTATACTATTCAGCAAAAGCTGTTCTTAGCAGTTACAAAAACCAAATAGAACATACATGTACAGTAACAAAAACAATAGTACATGATTACATTTTTTTTAAAAACATATACAGCCATAAAAACAAAGTTACAAACAACAAATTCAAGTATGGAGCAGTGTATGATGAAAAGTGTGAATTGTAGCTTATAGATTTAGTGGTAAGTTGTTCCTCCACACCGATGTGATATAACGAAAGAACTTCTGTGAGAAAGATGATGTACATCTCTATAATTTGGCAAAGTGGGCAGGACAGCAAGTTCTGTATGAAACTGAGGCTGTCCAAACTTCAACTACCATGCACAGGCACCACAGAGGGGACTTGATCCTATGATACAAACTATTTAAATATAGTTCAGAATTCTCCACTTTATATACCCTCTACTGGTTTAAGTTATTTAGGTACCACTCATGCAAGACTGAATTGTAGATTTCATTTTTATAGGATAATTAACGATTGGAATGCTGTGCCTGTTAACACTAATTCTGTAATTAGTTTTGAATCCTTAACAGATAACTACTCACTTGCTTCTATATGCTTTTGTCTATTGTGTTAATTTTTGTACTGATCTGGTAAACTGTGCCTTTACCAGTACATTAGTCATAATAATTATGTAACTGTGTAATTTTGTAATTACAGAGTTGTTGTAATTTTTATTTATATAGTTATAGCTCAGTATGACTACACATACGTACCTTCCCATGGCCCATGCATGCACATGCAATCAGATCCTTTACCGTGTTCTTTTTTATTATTTAGACTTTGCAGCACAAGTGCTGAAAGTCTGTCTGTAAGACACCTGGTCCTACAGCTTGTTTTGTTTGTGGTCGCATGTATCTGAGGACTCATCTATATGCTTGAGTTGAAATCAACCAAACATGCAGCAGTGCAATGCTGCACGTACTACTTGTCTTTCATTCCTTGAATGTGTTAAAAAGTAAGGCACTACTTTAATTTATTTATTGCAAAAATGTTGTCATGAGACGAAAACTATCCTTATAGTAGTCTTAGTGTGTCTTACCAATGTCATAACATCAAGACTTATGCTATATATCCCTGTAGAAAGGTGTGTCATAATGATGCAATACTTACATTTTCTCATTATAATTATTATGTGTATTTGTCCTACTGCCGTGTGAGAAGGCTTAAATTTCTGTGTAACTGAGAATTTCATTAATCCTTATAATTATTATGGATTCTTGCTACTATGATGGCAATGAAAATTCCTTTTGAAAATTTACACACATAATGTAGCTATATGTTTTCACTATATAGCATCAAAACACATGGTAGTGTGTCATGTGATCCAAGAAGCCAGCACACCATGCCATGAATATATTGACAGGAAGAAAGAAAATGCAATTTTTCATGCATTCATAGTAATGGTGGGGGTATTTGGGGACAAATGTCCCCACCTCCACCCTTCTGTTATTTCCTTTTAGGAAGACCTATATCACTTTGGTTGATATGATAGTCAGTAAAGCCAAGAAATTACTGGCATAATATACTTTTAGTCTGAAAGGCAGACATATATCTCCTCCCTTTACTGCAAATTCATCTGTACAACTGTGACCCAGTAAATTTGTGCATAGTAAGCGCCTCTAAAATAATTATTGTTTGGCAGGTGTTTAAGCCATCAATAGCTTTGTAACACTTTTTAAACTCCACAACCTAGTTTCTATACAATGGCCTAAACGATAAAATTCAATGTAAAACTTTACTAAGAGGTGATTGTTTAATGGTGTGGATCTGAACCCCGAATGTTAATACTCCACATACCAAATTTCAACAAAATCGTTTTGATATGAGACTTCAAAAAATTGGCTTAGTTTCTTTTTTTCCCTTCGTTTTCTTTGTATTTTCACACACTTACAAAAGTCACCATAAAACATGAATGCGATATCTGATTGCCTTGAAATTTGGCACACAGAAGGGGTGTATAAAGGCATACTTTGGTGCCAAGTTTAGCTGCATGGAATACAATAAGCACTCAAGGAGTGAATAGCAATTATTCACGAAAAATAACACCAATATGTTGTCATGCCTACAAGGTAAATCGCTTATGGGAAGAAGATGAACCTTGGTACGTGGATAGGTTAACTATTGAACCTCAAACTTTTTGTGGTTTGAAAGCAATTGAGCTAAAGATACAGTGGCAACAGTGTATAACAATTACACAATCGAGATTAGCTAATAAACAACGATTACTTGCCACACTTAGCTACCAGACAAATCACTCAGGGGAATGTTTGGAAATTGGTGTACAGATGGATTACTCATCTTAGAAAGGCCCTTCAGTGAATCAGACTAATAGCCACAGAGTTATAACAAGAACTCCAACTCGGTGTAGCAAGTATGAGATCAAGATACTCTATAAATAATGCAGTCACCTTCATGGAGCAGTCAGCTAAGAAATAAATTACTTCATTAAAACATTCAGCTATGTCACAAGTCACCTTGTAATGAATTTAACTATTTTATAAGCCACCCTGTAGAGAGTTCAGCTACAGTCCAGTTACCCTGTAGAGCGTTTAGCTACAAGTCACTCTGTAGAGAGTTCAATTACATTTAGAGTTCAGTTACATAGAAGTCAGTTCGTCAGCTGCTACAAACTAGTCACCCTGTAGAGAGTTTAGCTACAACCAGTCACTCTGTAGAACTTTTAGCTACATTAGAAGTCACCCTATGAGAGTTCAGTTATAAACAAATCTTAGTGAGTTCATCTACAAACCAGTCACCCACTAGCGATTTCAGCTACACACAAGTCACCCATGCATGCAGTATAGAATTCAGCTAGCTACAAACAGGTATCTGTAGAGAGTTCAGCTACTTTTGTAACTAAGTTATGCAATAGACCAATATCAAAGTAACTAGTAATAATAGACTAAGTAATTTGTAACTAGGAATAACTGTCCAAAATTGTGTCACTACATAGTACATACTGTCTGCGTGTTCATTTATATAAAAATTATTTTAAAATGTGCAAAATTAATCCACAACTGCTTCTTGTAGTATAAAAAACAGGTAAAATAAGCCCCCAAAGTTGGCCTATGGCCTACTGTGGAGTATACAAATACAAAGAGAAGTGATATCTAATCCAAAACAGCCAATCTGTACAAAAGTGTGGCCACAAAAAGCCGTGGTGAATAAAATGTGAAATCCAAGTTGGTGGTCATGAATGGCTGTGATGGTAGGTAAACGGCAAAAATTTTAATTTAGGTGAATTTGTTGCCGAGTCCTATTGAAACTTGCAGGAGGCAGCACAAATTCACCTGAATTGTTATAATTAAAATTTTTGTCATTTACCTACCATCACAGCCATTTCTTGGCTGCCAACTTGGATTTCACACATTTTTTCACCATGGCTTTTTGGGGGCTGCACCCATTTTTTATAACTTGGCTGTTTTGGATTATAGGGAATGTACACAGCAAATTACTGGTACATCACTCCATCACGATCAATATAAACACACATAGATACATCTTCAACAAATCGACGAACTAAGTCTGGTAGACTTCTTGATTGATTTCCTCTGATTTCCACCTCGCCATAAACATATTCTTGTAATACCTGAGTACAGAGAGTAACTTTAGGAAGATTGTATCCATTCTCTGTAAGAATACATGCAAAATGGCAAAACCGAATTATGCAGTTATCAATGATGTAACCTTCTAATTTTACTATAGCCGTATAATACAGTGTATGCTGTACTTATTTAGTGCATAAGTGCAGTCTGTATAGCATGAAAGTTTGGCAGGAAGAAAGTTTGGAAAATTAATTTGGTGAATGAGCAGAACTAAAATCTGCCAAACATTTCATCTAATATGTGCAAATCTGTATTAGCTAGTATAATAGCCAAACTTTTCCTCACCAAAATACTATTATGGTACGTTTCCTCTCACCAAACTTTCCTGCTATACAGTAATACAGACTAATATAATGCAGTTAACATACCTAATCTTTCAGCCATACTGTCAAAAAATACCCATTCATTTTCAGTCACTCTAGTGAAGCAAACATAGTGACTAGTTTCTATACACAACACAGAGAGTAGTTGTAGTTTTCTAGTATCAAAATCGTTACTACGTTGAATTGTTAGACAAAAGGGTTTATGGCTTTGTCTGTTTGGATGATTATGCCAGATAAATGAACAACTGTCACAAAAATATGGTTTCTTTTCTTTATGTAAACTTGGTTCATGACTGCAGTCGTTACAAAGAAAACTGCTTGGCCTGTTACACCTGAAACATGGTGCACTTTCTACAAATGTAAAAAATCAGCATAATACATACACAGATTCATATGATCTAACATGTTATATATTATATACCATCAATATCCAGCTAGTTGCACATATAAAATTTACGTGTATGTGTTAAAGTGAATTCAACAATATTTCTGCAGCGATTTCAACAACACTCAAGCATGTTACAAATGTATGTGTATGGAGTTAACTTACCGATTTCACATAATTCTTTAATGTCCAATTCCAATGAAGGAACAATACGTTGAAATGACTTAAATCTTTTACCATATCGAGGCATTTGTAGCAGTAATCTTGATGGGTGCTAGAAAAGAAATAAGTACATACACACTGCTGACTTTTATACTTACCTTTACAAAACTAATACTTTGGTCCAGAAACATGTTAGTCAATAAATCTTGTGTGTGTACAACAGATATTCCTTTAACAGGTTCCACAAACAATTGTACTAAGAATTCTTTATCAATACCAGATGGTCGTCTGAAAGATACATACACGTACACTTGATAGGTGACTCAATATGAAAGAAATTCCACAATCTTTTACCTGATTAGTACAAATGGATCCAAGTGAACAACATGTTTAAACAGCACATTCAAAAATTCTTCAGGATCTACATACATACATCAAAAGTAGATCTGTGCTTGGAATAGCATTCTAATCAACAACCTTTTTCATCACTGAGAAAGCCATTAATCTTTTGCAAATCTTCTAATTGTCTTCTGAACTCTTGAATGGAATCTTGTACCACCACACCCTTCCTGCAAAATGTTTACAAGTGTGTTATAGGTAGGACACTTGTGCATGTATAAATACATTAATCACAAAGTATTATATTTTAAAGGCCACCCTGCTCTTTGTCTCATATGTGCAAATGGTGTATTATACATATAGGACCACTCCATTTGGTCTACCAGTTTCTGGTCCTGTTCACTCTGAAGACATGCAAGTGGGAAATTTTCATCATTATGTCACTATTATAAATATTATGCTGTTAAAATCACTATATCAAAACTACTGGATACAGCTACAAGATTAAAATACAATCACAAAATACAAACTGAATGGTTTAAGGTTATTATTTACTTTTAACAATAATAACAATTACAGTGGAGTAATTCAGTCAATAAACAACACTCCAAGTGCCAGTTTTTGTAATGTGCATTAAATAGAGTATACACATGTGTAATGATTAATCCAGGGCGAGGGGTCACCAACTGATTCGAAATCTCGTACACCTTCAATGAAATCCTGCCTGAAATATGAAATCTTATGTTCTTATTGTGATTCTGCTTACATACTCGTTCTGGTACCGTAGCTTACACTCAACTGCTCCTGCACAAAAGTAAGAATAAAATCCAATGTTCCGCTCCGCTTCGAATTTGTATTAAGCGAGTTGTGGAAGCCAAACAAAACCAGGGGCTGTGGGAGAGAAGCCATACAAAACCAGGAGATAATCGATGCGAACTGTTCAATGGAATCCGATGTTACGCTCTGCTTCGGATTTGTATTAAGCGAGTTGTGGAAATCGCACAAAACCAGGAGCTGTGGGAAGAAGCCATACAAAACCAGGAGATAATCCATGCAAACTGCTCAAAGGTAAGAATGGAATCCGATGTTCCGCTCCGCTTCGGATTTGTATTAAGCGAGTTGTGGAAGCTGCACAAAACCAGGAGCTGTAGGAAAGAAGCCACACAAAACCAGGAGAGATCCATGCAAACTGCTCAAAGGTAAGAAAGAAATCTGATGTTCCGGTCCACTTCAGATTTGTATTTTGTATTAAGCGAGTTGTGGAAGCCAAACAAAACCAGGAGCTGTAGGAAAGAAGCCGAACAAAACCAGGAGAGAATCCATGCAAACTGCTGAAACGTAAGAATGGAATCCGATGTTCCGTTCCGCTTCGGATTTGTATTAAGCGAGTTGTAGAAGCCAATCAAAATCAGGAGCTGTAGGAAAGAAGCCACACAAAACCAGGAGAGAATCCAAACTGCTCAAAGGTAAGAATGAAATTCGATGTTCTGCTCCACTTCGGATTTGTATTAAACGAGTTGTGGAAGTCAAACAAAACCAGGAGCTGTAAGAAAGAAGCCACACAAAACAAGGAGCTGTGAGATAGAAGCCGCACAAAATCGTGTAAACTGCTCCTGCACAAAAGTAAGAATGAAATCTGATGTTCCGCTCCGCTTCGGATTTACTGAGCAAACTATACAAAAACTTAGCAACACACAAACTACAAAAGCAACTAAAGCATACAAATGCTCCTGGTTTTGTGGGGTTTCACATCAGATAGGGCTTCGACAGTTGCTCCAGGTTTTGAGGGATTTCTCCCCTAAATGATTGGCCTTGTTTCCCGGTCGGGCTTCAGCTGCAAGTCGCTCCTGGTTTTGTATGGTTTCCTTTGATGGTCATGTCTTCGCTTTGCTCCTGGTTTATATGGCTTCACAATTATTCTCAATTATTTCGTGAGGCTTTGCTCCTGCATGAACTTCTATTTCTTTCTCCCATTATTTTTTAGTGTTTCAGAACTTGTTACTCTACACCAACCTGTAAGTTAAAATCAGATTTTGCAGCTGTCGTTCGATTTTGTGAAATCCTTGATGAAATCTTGAGAAATGTGTTCAAGATTTTGAAATCCGTACCCCTTTTTCGTGAGTTAGTGACCCCTCGATCCAGGGGCAGTGGAGCAGGCCAAAGAGTGAGGGGGCCAGGCCAGCTGTATAAGGTGAAGACCAAGGCCTGTGGACTAATCTATGACCTCAAAAATTTGAAATGATCAGGCAGGTTTGTTTTGATTCAACTGGTAAAGTGTAACATCATGATCACCATGAACAGCTTTGCAAATAATGCAATTCTTTACTTATAATTTTTTGTGATATGAGAAAAACAATAATTAGCTATTGATGTTTTATGTGTGTGCTGACTGAAACATGAAGTTGCCAACTTTTTTAAAGATTGCTGTATGCATTCTGAATTAGACAAGTAACTTTGCACACAAACAACTTATTTACTGGTATAGGGTTAGGTGATACTGAAAAGGTGCACCATGATATATCATGAAAGTATTTATCATGACAATTGATACAGTATATTATCACAACATTAGATGCAGGTAACATTCACTGATGCTATCGTGGTATACACAAATGTATGCATTGCATATGAACAAAGCAGTAATAATATGTATACAATTTATGTTTGGAACAATACATTCTTACTCTCGAAGAGGATAAACGATTTTGTTTTTAAGTATCTTTTGTATGCACTGCTCTTTCATAGTAGCAACTAAATCCAAGAAAAGAACATCAAAGGCATCAGAGAAAGCAAACAGTCCATATAAAGTAGCGTCAAGGTAACAAGAGTTCTGGTATCCTTGAATTCCGTTAATATTAGTGTGTTTGTGTACATCAAACTTGGCAGGTGGAACATATGGTAGCTTCTCATCATGTTCATATAACATATCAACTAAAGCTACACAATCGTATTATACAGAATTAACAGTGTACAGTACCAAGTATGTTTAAAATTATATACCATACAAGTATAAGAAAAAATTAGGAATTTTAAATTAGAGTGGGGATAGTGCATAGTGCTGCAATAAAAAGTACTGAAACAAGCTGGATCAGAGTAGTATGTAATGTCCAAATACTGTAAAACAATAAGAAGTGAATACCCCTACTGTGCACTGTCCCTAATCTAATTTAAAATTCCTAATTTTTTCTTATACTTGTTTGTGAAGTTTTTTTTCCAGCTCATCACCACTAAATAGCCTGCTTTTCACAAAACCAGTTGCAATATTTTAAAAGAGTTAATCACAGCACTATTATACTAGATTATGACACATACAATAACAACTGATCAGTAGGCGTGGCTCTATATAAGCCTGCAAACAATAATGGATGTGGATTCGTGCATACCTATGGACTGATGAATGGGCGTGGCTACCATATGTCTACAGACAGTGGTTTACATAAGTGGGCATGGATTTGTGCATACCTACATACTGATGAAAGGGTGTGGCTACAGACAGTAATTTACGTAAAGGGCGTGGCTCATGAAAGAAGCAGGGCCATGCTATGATGTGTAGTAACACGTCCACATTTAATTTAGCACGTGGAGTCAGACCCGAATACTCTGTTAAGCGGGACCTGGATGACCCGATTCATTGTTACTAAATAAACTATATTTTTTGATTTACACATTGCCATATAGTTTGCCATGAGTTGCTCTCTCTGATCGATATCAACAGTGAGTCACGTACGTATAGTTTGGTGTGACCAGCGACCACGTGTATTCGAATAGTTTGATGTGGTAGATGGAAGCCGTACTGTAGTCTATTAACACTCAGCGGTAGAAGCTTGACTGATGGCCATGGTAAAGAAAGATAAAAGGTAAGACAATAGCGCAAGCATTGTATGTTTATCAATATACCAAAGGTTTTTTCTTAAGCGAACTAGAAACATTTCTGCGAAAGAATTAGGCCTGTAGCTGTAGCAAGTTTTCCGCTACACTTGACTGAAGGTGTCAGGCAGGCAGGCAGTAGAAATTCTGTTGAATTAAATTCTGTAGCAACTTGACGGAAAAGTTTCAGGTCGATCTGAAGACACTTTTGGGCTTGGTTTTACCCAACCAATACTGTCATGTTGTTGTGAGGAAAAATTGCAGGTTTTTGGGTTATATTGTATCACAGATCGCCCCCACACCTTCGATGTCCCTACAATACAGTACTATCATACTGTATGATGTAAATACATTCAAGTTTGTCATTATTAGTCTACTATAGTGTAATATATCTTACGATTTGTTCGCCCTTCTGTGTCATTTACATCAATGCTAAATCTGTCATCAGGTTGTAATTGAGATAAAGGTATTTCTCTATATCCACCAGTATCCTATTATTACACAAACATGTATACACACACACATGCATTTAGTAATCATATGTGCATAAATAATTCATAGTGCTTATATTGAAAATACTATGACATGTATACCTGTAAGGATAGTATCAGATTGGAATAACACACTACTAAGTGCCAAATCACAAGGGCTACATTGCTTAGTTCTAATGTACATATGTATGTACGTATATATGTGACAAACATAAGGTGCTAGGAAGGTTTCACCAGTTTCTGACAACCAATCAGTGTTTTTTGAAATCTTGAATAACTAAGATCAATATACTCTAATAGAACAGTCAACAGAGTACATCAAGTATTTTTGAGCCAAAATCAGCTAAAGATGGCTACAATAATTTTCTCATATAAAAGCTGCATTCTAATAAACACCTGTCTTGATTATAAGCCAGGGTTTTCAGCACATTTGTATGCCTCGTCTCAGCCCAGGCAATTAATTGAATCTACTCTTAGTGGCTTTGACACTTTCCCTTGCTGCTGCTTCTTCTTTAAACTTGTTAACAGATGCTACAAGTGATCACATGAGTAAGTCTGTGCACATGCACGATATGTATCACACAGGTACAACTGTTTTTCAATCATTTTAGGCCTTCACTACATTGTTTATTATAGTATAACTGTTTTCTATACTTACTGTTACAATAATGGTGTCACTTGAACCTAATACCGACCTATCCAAAATAAACACCTGGTGTGATGGTCTCAACCCCTATTCATTTACAGGCCTGGTCAAAAATGCTGGGAAAGAAGTAAAAGCCTGGGCTTTTAATACTAGGAAATAATACAGTAGACCTTTAATGACAATACATCTCATAAATTACTTTCTACTGGCAGTAATCCTGTTAAGTAACTCTTATTAAGGTGGCGGTAACCGCAAAATTATTAATCGATACACGGATTTATAAAATTCATAAAACACAGAATAAAGACTGCACAAAGTTATATGCTGTATCATGTTTTAGCACGATCATTACACTGTTGCCATAAGAAATTTCACACCGCTAAAACACATGGAAATGCGGATACAGAGCAATTCAGGAACCCCTTTTATGATCAACTTCACGTCAATTTACTCGCAGCCTTATACCAAGACGGATCAAACGATGGGTTATTCAGGTTTTCCCAGGCAATGCCTAGGGTGTAATGAGTTTACCATAGTAATAGCGTAAGCAGACATCCTTCTATTTATATAGTTTCCTTGTGCCAAGCGTCCACGACTATGAAAAGTGGACAGTAGTGCCAGGATTACGTACACGGAAAATTTTTTTCGGGTATTGCGCCCTTCGCCCACCTTTGTTGCACAACTGCATCTTGTTATACAAGGATTTAAAGCTAGTATACTAGAAAAAATTGACGTAGAAAAGCCGTCTTCACCATTTAAGATACCATACTAAAACCACAAATTACCCTTGCCGCCAAAATTTCGTGCAAAGGATACGAATCCCCTTAAACTAAGTTTCTATACTACTCTACTTACTTTTGTGAATCTTTACTACTACATATTAAACAACGATGAATTTCTTCTTACAACAAAGCCACGCGCTTTAACACGCAACATAGCCATATTATTATTACGTAAGTGTAATCGCGTGATCTAATAAAGCTAATTCTTGTGGTAATATTATGGCTTCACTTCATAAGGTTTCCCATTAGATGGGTTTCCGGTATACTGCCACCTTAACTTCCTATAACTTGGAAAGTTTGAATTAAGGCTTCACATCTTTCTGAAAAACCAGGGAATGGTTTGTTTGTATGGCGATTTTTACTTATAGATAGCTAACTACACTACATATAGGCTGTAGTTACCCTGCCTCACACCCATTTTTAAATGTCTGCATCCACTGTGTCAGAAAGGGTTTACCATGACTATCTTGCTGCCCTTCTACTTTGGATCTAGAAACCAGTCAGCAAACTTTTCATAACGACTTCAACATTACTTGGCACAAAATATTAAATATAACTAATGAGACATTCCAAACTTGGTAAAATGATAACTTTATGGAAAGTAGTTATATACCACATGAATGCATGTACATATGCAGTTTACATTACCAATTCAACTTGAGCACACTCTACACCATCCGGTTGAGACTTTATTATCTGCCTGATCACTCCATATTGTATGCCATGTTGGACAGCTGACCCCACTTCAAATTTGTAAAGAATAGGCTGTGGAGCAGGAGCATCCTCTGCACAGAATACATTATTGGTAACATTAATATCAACATTCTAGGTTAGTATCACAATAGCATTATGCATGATTGCAAAATTTACATGATTGTATTCACATCTTACGTACGTACCTTTTCTTAGATCAGGTACCAGTTGTGCAGGTGAGACCTTTCTACGTACAGTACCATCTTCCTGTAAGATATATGTATGTACGTATATATACACAAGTGTATGCTATAGATAAATTTATAGAACTTTGTGTGGGTGAGATAAGTGTACTTTAAATTTCATAAAGTACACTTTAGGGCAAACAGTGCTTTATTTCCCAAAAAGAGTGCTTTATTCATACAATAATGCTCTCTTTGCAGTACAATAAAGCACTCTTTGTGGGCAATAAAGCACAGTTGTCCACATGCTCTAGTGCAGCAGGCTAATAGCCCCCAGAGCTCACACCAGTGGGACTAATCACCCAAGCCGGTGAAGGCTGATAGCCCTCAACGTGCTGAGTGGTCAATCACCCCAACTAACACGAGTTCTACTACTGGATTGCTTTTATAGACATACCTACATAAATGCTTCGATGATGGATGGGAGAAGGTAACGTTGCTGTTACGTTTGTTAATGTAAACGGACAAGTCCTGTAGATATCACGGAAATACTTCACTATGTGTCACAACAGAATCGATTGTGGGTTGTGACCAAAACCTGCCAAAATATGCAATGAACGTCTGCCAAACTATGGTGAACTATACGTGAGTTACTTTGTTAAACTAGTTTGTGTGCATTCAGGCTGCTAATAATTCGTGCAACGCATGTTAATTACGAGTCTAGTGTATGGTAAAGCTACACGACTAGAAAGTTCCAAAGCATTGCTTACTTGTTCTGTATGAAAAGTAAAGCACTCGGCGCTTGGCCTTGATGCTAATAAAACACTCGGCTTAGCCTCATGCTTTATTAGCATCTCGGCCACGCACCTCATGCTTTATTTTTCATATAGTACTCACGGCAATGCTTTAACATACAGTATACAGTAGTATATTAAAAAATTATAAATTTAAAAATGAAGTAGGTTTCAAGCTATAAAAAGTAGTGAAACAAGATATGAACAATGGTAGCTATTACAGCATAGCTCAGTGGGAAATCCCTACTTTGGAATTGAACACAAAATAATTGTTATACCATGCCAAAGTAGGGATTTAACACTGAGCTATGCTGTAATAGCTACCATTGTTCATATCTTGTTTCACTACTTTTTATAGCTTGAAACCCTACTTCATTTTTAAATTTATAATTTTTTAGATTTGTTTAGTTTTTTTGTTAAAGCATACAGCTAGCTATAAACATGTGACTGTTTTATTAGGGTGACTGCTGTATTAGAGTATCTCTAGTCGGCCTGCGAAGATGTGTGCTTGCCCCAAAAAGGGGTGTGGTCATCGTGGTTTCGATCGATTATTAGACTAGAGTATCTCGAATCAGCCTACCAACTTGAAGGTGTGTGTGGTCACACATACAGCTAGCATAAAAGGGGTGTGGTCATCGTGGTCTCGATCGATAGATCGATAATACGTAGAATAAAGAATGGGCGTGACCTATCGTGAAGTACTGGTACCTCCGTACAGTCAGGGGCCATACAGTAGCGTAGTCTAAGCGCCTTAAATAATTTTGTGGCGTCTATTATGCTGCTTAAAGAAAGTGTTGATATGGAAAATTAACGCCTCGGTATGGTTTCGTTGGATGAAGAAGACAAGCAGTCTGATTGAAGATAAAAGAAAAGACAAGGCGCACAGGGCGTACACATAATCGGTAGCACACTGGACCATCACACTGGGATCCTGGGTTCGATCCCCCTTCAAAACTGCACTTTTTTTTCGCCTTTTTGGTTCATCGTTTTTTGTCTAAGTTCTGTAGGGTTATGAAATAGGGTGAAAAGAGTGATACCCCACCCTCGAGGTCACGATCTCAGAGTAGCTCGGACCACAGAGGCGGGTCACACTCTCGGAGAGAGAACCCCAGCTCCTTACCTGAGCGATCTCGGAGTAGATCGGCGTCGCCACCTCGGGGAGAAACACGTGGCAGCCATGACAGAAACTCGAAGAGTCCCACTCGTGAGAGGACCCGATCCTGGGAGGACATTCCTGATACACCTCAATACAGTGAGGTAGTAGAGTGGGAGTACAACTCTGACATTGAGCCCGTGGGACCGGGTAAGCACCAAGCTCCCCCCACCAACGTAGTCGCAGTGTCTGAGGAGACGGGGTCTATTATCTCACAAGCCTGTACCAGTAGACTGGAGTATGCAGACCGCCTGAAAGTAAGGAATGTGTACTCTCTTCCTAAAGTGACAGCATCCCGGACACCTCAGCTGGATAGCTACCTCAAGACTGAGATACCACCAGCAACCAAGGCTGTGGACAAGGAGTTGGCTACAATTCAATCCCATGCGCTTGATGCCCTTGCCCCACTTAGTGCCATCCGGGAAACAAAGCAGGACGTCCCGAAGGAAACTGTTAGTGCTGCCACAGGTGCAGTTAAGCTACTGGGAAATGCCAGTGCCCGAATCAGTCACCTCCGACGCACAAAGGTCATCTCACAAATGAATAAGGCACTGCTCCCACTGGTCGAGGAGGACTCAAACTTCGGAGAAGCGTCGCCCTCTTTATTTGGGCCGGAGTTTGCCCAAAAGTCGAAGCAGCATGTGGATCAAGTGAAGGCAATGAGGTCCACCCTTGGCACGTCCAAGCCGTTTTTTCGACCAGGCCCCCCCAACAGCCGGGGGGGGTTACTCTCGCAAGCCGACATGAGGAGGGGGAGGAGCCCAGAGAGGACGGCCAAGCCAAGGAAAATTATTCCAGAAGAACACTTGGAACAAGTGACTCATGCACACGCCTTTACAAAAAGTGTGATAATGAATTGGAAAAGTACCCTATTGAATCAGATTGCATGTTTCGGAGTAGAACATTGCCATCAACCAGACCTGCCGCAGGCAGGCAGGTTGGCTCATTATTTGGCAAACTGGTCAGCCATAACACAGGACCAGTGGGTACTAAGTACGGTACGGGGGTACTAAATACGGTACGGGGATACCAGATAGACTTTGTGGCAATGCCACGCCAAGAGTCACGGCCAACTCCTCCACACTATACCTCGGAGCAGGTCACACTAATACAGGAGGAAATATTCAAACTCCTACAGAAACAGGCGATACAACCTGTGGAGTGCCCCTCGGAGAGGGACTTTTACTCAAACATATTTCTGGTACCCAAAAAAGGATGGGGGGCAAAGACCCGTCATCAACCTCAAAGCGCTAAACAGCTTTGTTCACCCAGAGCACTTCAAGATGGAGGGCATTCACACCCTGAAGGACCTTCTGGAGCAGGGAGACTGGCTGGCAAAGATCGACCTGAAGGACGCATACTTTGCAATTCCGATACACCAATCACATCAGAGATACCTGCAGTTTCAATTCCAAGGGAAAACCTTCCGCTTCACCTGCCTTCCCTTTGGACTCTGCTCCGCCCCATGGGTGTTCACAAAGACTCTGAAACCAGCCCTGGCTGTGTTACGCCAGAGAGGGATTCGGATGATTGTCTACATAGACGACATACTCCTTATAGCAGAGTCCAAGGAGCAAGCTCTGGATCAGTCTCAAGCTGTAGTATACCTACTAGAGTGTCTGGGATTCATCATCAACATAGAGAAATCTGTGCTCACCCCAGATCAGACCATAGAGTTCTTGGGTCTCACAGTCAACTCCATCAATATGGAGCTACGACTTCCTCCTGCCAAGATAAAACAGATTCGAGCAGAGTCTCGACAGATAATGAGGATGGCGGGGCCAACCTCAGCCCGAATACTAGCACGCCTATTGGGCAAAATGAATTCAACTACATGTGTAATTCCCCCTGCACCCCTCTTCTACAGAAACCTGCAGATGGCTCTCTCCAATGCCCTGGAGACCAACTCCCAGGATTACGAGGGAACACTGATCCTCTCGCCAGCCAGCTTGGAAGAGCTGAAATGGTGGGACACGGAGATGTCCAAATGGAATGGGAAGACTCTCCTCAAGAGGGAGATAGACATGATTATCGACTCCGATGCATCACTGCAGGGATGGGGAGCTCGCTGTGGAATACAAACCACAAGGGGAGCATGGTCACAGAAGGAGGTAACCCTCCACATCAACTGTTTGGAGTTGCTGGCAGCAACACTAGCAGTACAGTCATTTGCAAAAACAAGTCCAAACTAAACATCCTGCTGAGGATCGACAATACCACAGCAGTTGCTTACATCAACCATCTGGGGGGGACAGTCTCAAGAGACCTGGTCAATCTGACAAAGGATCTGTGGATGTGGTGTCTGGAGAGGAATATACACATCACAGCTCAACACCTCCCCGGAATCCAGAACACTATCGCAGATGCAGAATCACGAGCCCAGACGGACAGGACAGACTGGAAGCTGTCTCCCTCCATATTCCACACATCAAGGGGTATGCCAACCCACCATGGAATCTGATAGGCCAGACACTTTCTCAGGTCCAGACTCAACAAGCCAACATAGTGCTGGTAGCACCAGTGTGGAGATCCCAACCATGGTATCCCACACTCCTATACATGTTGGTGGATTATCCCAAACTAATAACAACAGAAACCGAGTTAATGGTCAACAGGGACAACTCACTGATGCTCCCACAACTAGCTGTATGGCATATCTCAGGGAGAGATACAGAGGTCAGCAGCTTTCGGAGGAAGCTACAGAACTTATGCTTAATTCCTGGAGGACTAAAACAAACAAGTCCTATGACTCATTATTCACTAAGTGGCACTGCTGGTGTTCTGAACGGGGTTCAGATCCCTTTCGTAGCCCTATAGCCCAGGTGGCAAACTTCCTGGCATACCTCTACAAGGAGGGATACCAATACAGCTCTGTAAATGCCTATCGGTCGGCAATTTCCTCAGTTCATGAGAAGATCGATGACTACACAGTTGGCCAACACCCCCTGGTCTGCAGGCTTGTAAAGGGAGTCTTTCATGCCAGACCTCCACTGCCACGTTATTCACAGACCTGGGATGTTCAGAAAGTGCTAAACTACATTGACACACTAGGGGACAATCAGACGTTGTCCTTGAAACACCTATCATGGAAAGTGACAATGCTGCTTGCATTGTCTCGCCCATCAAGATCAGCTGATCTGTCAAAACTGGATATATCCAAACGGGTGTACAAGCCAGACGGAGTCTGTTTTTATCCAAGCACCTTGGCCAAACAGTCAAGGTCCACATCACAAATTACAAATTTCTTTTTTCCCTCTCTTCCAGGAGGGAGTAGATTGTGTCCAGTGTCAACCTTGAAGGAATATGAGAGTAGAACACAACCCCTTCGGGAAAGGGAAACCAAACTGTTGGTAGCAATCATCAAGCCACATAAGGCGGTGTCTTCAAGTACTGTAGCTAGATGGCTCAAGTCCTTACTGGAAGTTTCAGGCATTGATACTTCAATATTTGGTGCTCACTCTGTCAGAGGAGCCTCCTCGTCTGCAGCGGCATCAACAGGGATTTCCACCTCAGATATCCTCAAAGCTGCAGGTTGGAGTTCTGAGTCAACTTTTCATCGATTTTACTATAGACCGACAGACAACCCATCATTCGGCAGAGCGGTGCTCAGCCAACACAGTCAACCAGCTACAAACAACACCGTTGATATGTGAGACTGAGCCTTCTGAATTATAATTCATAAATGGCTCAGACCACGGAGTGGTTGCCAGCTATTTGGAATTATATGAAGAAGGTGAAGTTGAGCATATCAACGGTCCTACCCACCCATCCCGTAGGGAATGGTTGCAGCTATTCAAAAGGCCGAAGTGGGTGGTTCGATTGTGGATTTTTATTTTTATCCGGAGGATATTTTTACTGCGAAAAGCTGTTCAACTGAGAGAACTGGCCAAACACCGTTGATATGCTCAACTTCACCTTCTTCATATAATTCCAAATAGCTGGCAACCACTCCGTGATCCGAGCCATTTATGAATTATCCCGGTCTGACCCGGATTGGATCACGTGAGAAACGAAATTGTTCGTTTGACGACGTGGAAATTATAAACGCTATCGCGTAGCTCTTTCGTGAGCCACGCCCACTTATCGCATTACAAACATACGCTCAGCCACGCCCATTTATTAGTAAATGTGTGTAGCACGAAACTGAGGGTATCTATGGTGAGGGGTAGCTATTGTCAGTAGGTGATGACCTTTTTTTTTTTTTGGTCTTCAACCTACAGCTAGGCTGAAGTTCAATTCCAAAGTCTGGATCCGCCCCTGATTATTCAACACGAATCGAACGCTCAAAACGTAGTCTCGCTCGCTCGCTCGAGACTAGCCGAAACATAGCTCTTATCGCACGCCTCGGCTTTAATTAATCCAGGTCACATCCGGGTCAGCAGTAGTGACCGGGTTTCAACGCTGCAGTGAGTGAGTGAGTGAGTGAGTGAGTGAGTGAGTGAGTGAGTGAGTGAGTGAGTGAGTGAGTGAGTGAGTGAGTGAGTGAGTGAGTGAGTGAGTGAGTGAGTGAGTGAGTGAGTGAGTGAGTGAGTGAGTGAGTGAGTGAGACGAAATTTCGAGTTTTGATGATTTTTTTAAAATTCTATATCCGGCCGCCAGTAAGTGTTTTCTTGTTTTTAATGCTATATTTGATGTTAGATGGACTAATATTATTCCGTAAAAGTGATTTTCGTCATGTAAGAAGTTTCTAAGCTGGTTTTTAGGGCGATATTTTTGGCGGCAAGCGTCACTTTCGATGCAAACCCTACTTAAACAGTACTACCGTACTGTTTGATAATGGGTGGAACACAGCTGTAACTGAAGTGGAATGGCCACTTCGCATTTCAGTAATTGATAGTCAGAGATGCGTCCAGTTGTAATTTCTGTAGTGAATGGATTGATTGCAGAGGTGTCTCTTGAACTGTTCTTTATTTTTAACGGAGTACAATATACCTTAGAAAATGGATGCATAACTTTGAGAGATACTAAGGTCTTTAAAAATCCACTAAAAGACTAGCTAGCAGGTGGTTAAAAATCTGCTAGCAGAAAAGACCTTAACTATACTGCAAATCACATTGATTTGCTATGCTCTTACAGGCTAATAGCCTGCAGTGGGCAAAATCACTGAAGCCAACACAAGTTTGACCCCTCCATTCCTTTTATAAGCATGCATAAAGTAATTCCATTATGTTTAACATTGTACTTTTGCTTTTCAGGATGAATGGAGAAGTACAGTAGTATTGCAGAAAAATTCTGTTTAGTGCCCATCTGTTTTCTAGAGTGTTTTAAGCACGTTTCATCTTCAATAAATTGTAGATACATTATACCAAAGAGACCTAGATGGATAAGCTTCTTTGTAGAATGTTTATTTTGCATTATTTGTTATGTGGGTGTGGTCCATAGAGAATGGATTTTTATATTGTAGTTGCACTATAAATACTTGTGACAACTCGTTATCGTATTCACTCAAGCAAATTGTTATGATAATTCACCTGTTCTTTACACTGCTGTGATACCATATATAGCACATGCAATGGCAGCAATTGGTCAGTTTCCTGGTCGAGACAATTATCTTCACTAGTGTCTGTCTTCAAGAAGCAGCAATGAGGTGCCAGCTTCGATTTCTCTTCAGCTTTTTGACAAAAATATGTTTCATATTTCGCATTCATGTTAAGATACCTAATCCAATCCCACAATAACTCCACCTATGCGCCCATATGAAATGCTTTCATTTTAGTCAGTTAGAGACCACACCCTCAGATCTTTGTGTTTTAAAAACCTCATCTTTGCATCAGTTTATATATCCACAAAGATTTTCATGCTAGGTCTCTAAACTACACTGAAAAATTGATAGTTGGGGCATATGTTCAGTCGTGCAATGGGTGTACACATACTAGCCTGTAAATTTGTACCAGTAAGCATGTCCTTTAGAATTATTTAAAGACACCAATTTGTTTTCTATGCTTCTCTGCCCAATATACAACTTTAAAATGAAAACGTAACTACAGTCTGATTATTTCAGTAAACTTATGAAGATTTCACAACCCTTAAATGTTAAATTACACATCAGTGTCACAACCAGAATGTTTTACTATACCATTTCCAGATCTACTTTCTTAGATATCTTGCATTGTTTCTTGACAGTTCCATACTGTTTACTACCAATAACTTGTACTGAAGAACCAACTTTGACACCTATACGCAGAAATAATGAATGAAAGCATTATGTAAATGATGTTTATAGGTGTACACAAAATGTCAGTGTAAGCTGTTAAAGATTTACATGCCTGTATGCTGTACCTACACATATGCAAGAAAGTAATTCAGATTAACATTTATTTCAAATTCACCATTGTATACATGAGAAACATACAATAATATACAGTAATTCAACGTGGATCTTGATAAGAGCCAGGGGTAATGGAGTAGGTCAGAGAGTGAGGGAGACTTTGGCAATAAAAGTTACATAGTGGAGTTTGAAGCCATGGGCACCATTCTGGGGTCTGGATGTCAGTTGTAAAGAAATCAAGCAGGCAGCCTTAACCATAGCCAAGTTATGCTTGGCTGAAGGCAATAGTCAGCAGTACAAAATTTGAATTTTTTTTTTTTAAATTCATAGAAACTTACTGGAAGATATTTTCGAGTTTAAGTTTGTCTCGCATGCTGGCAAGGAGGAAAAGTGAAGCTGGTTTTAGGGTGATACATATTTTTGGGCATTAGATCCCAAACCAAACCTTCATCATCCCTGGTATACAGTATGATACACATACATACATACACGACAGATGTATAGATGAAAACTCATAAAATGCATAGAAAATTATAATATAAGGAATCAGCTGATGGTTTAGTAACAACAATGAAGTGTTTATTTAAAGTACAAAATTACCACAAAATTAAATATTTGACAACTAACACACACATATCATATAATTACTTTCAATAAGTTTCAGCTGCAACAAAGGCACAAACTTTCCTCTACCAGGCTTTGAGCTAAAATATCTTTTACCCGCCCATACACCATCTGTAGCATTGTCAAATTTTTCATTCTACAAAAGTATAGCATATACAATATTAATTTACATAAAGTACACATATACACATGTACATAAACAGAAACACTGTGTGTACTATCATAACATCTCATTTATACTCACACTTAAGTATAACCATAAGAAGATACGCTGCATTCAAATAAACACTTGTCTCAACTAAAAGCCACACATTTGGAAAATAAACACCAGGTCTCAAATAGAGGCCCAAACTATAAATAGAGTCTACTTCCAGTGGCTTTAATTCTTTCCTACTTTTGCTGCTTTTTTTCAAATTTATTAACAATACGTTTAAAGCCCTCTGAGGGATGATGGTGCTACAAGTAGTTACGTATGTGAGTAGTCCGTGCATGTCTGCATGCATGCATGTGTGTAACTTCAATTTACTTTGAAAGAGTGCCAAGGGTTTTTTTACAAACAAAATATAATACGTAGCTCCAAGAGATTCTTAAGAACAAATGGGTTCTTACCAACAAAGTGTGTACATAGCCCTAAAGCTTACATGGAGTGCTGTCTAGATATCTTCTGAGCCCTAGCAAACCCCATCACTTGCTGGTTTTGTACTGAGACTATTGAGACGTGCATAAAGTACTAAATAGAAATAAGTAAATAAAACAAGTGATGGCAGCACACTTCCTACCTACTCTGTGTGTACATTAAAGTTAACCACTATTAACACTGCAGATACATATGCACCAAATTAAATTAATCCTCACCATTTCTAGTCCAGCATACAATATGTTAAGACGTGGAGGAATTATTCCAATCCACTTGATCACTCCAAACTTTGGTGGATCACTATAATATATGGTAGACCCAACTTTTAGGTTATGTGGATTTAGATTTTCATGTGGTGATCTACTTGGTAATGACTGGAAACTGTCATTTACAATTGGATGAATATTCTCAGAATCATCGTCTAAACTTTCAGTAGAGCTTGACAGATTGTCTGCAGTGAACAATACTTATATGTACATACAGCACTGTACCACTCATACCATGAACATTGCTTACCATCAGACAAAAAATAAAAGATGATTGCTATTGCTGGTTTAACATGTAGACATGACTACATGTTTATGACTACATGTTTTTTGTTGTTGTTTTTTTGGTAAAAATTGTTCAGGTTTTGGCACAAAAAATTTGCATGCAAGTGTACCAAATTTTAGATTAAATAACAGCCAGCTATGAAAAAGGGTGTAGCCTTCCAAAAATAGGCTAGTATGACAAAGATGTAATATCAAAGGTGGCGGCCAAGTAATGGCTGCAATTATATTACACTGTCACTTTATTTATAACATACAAGTCTTTTGTGGCATATGTGTAAGGGATTAGGTACATTTCCATTAGCAACAAGGTATATAATACAACCCTGATTACTACTAGCCCTAGCTTGCAATCTCATGCAAGGTAGATTTATGCATTTAAAATATGACGTAGGGACCCATGTGTTTAATAAAAGTAGTGAAATGAGAGACATGATGACATTAAACTATAGCTCCATGGGAAATCCCTAAACTGACATGCTATTAAAAATTTGGTCAATTCCACAGTACACGTACGTATGATTGTATCTCTTGTTTCACTACTTTTCACATGGATCCCTAAATATTCCGAAATAAATAAGTACTCATAATTTGGGGTGAAGTGCAGGAAGGAATTTCACACTTGTGTAGGAACATGGTTCCCACATGTATTGAGAATTTTACAGAATTTTGTAGGAAATATTCCCACACTGTTGAATTTTGTAAGAAAGATTCCTACACATGGCACAAAGTGTAAGACATTTTCTTGAGGTGTAGGATGTAGGGATAAATCCTACAAGTGTGGGAATAATTCCTACAAGTATAAGAATTGTCTACAAATGTAGGAATTATTAATTTTGTAACCGGGTTTGACAAAACCACGCTTCCACACATATCCAATTCTTCGACTTTAACCACTTTTACAGAACTTTTCGTGGGCGAGATCAAAGGAGAAAGTGTGCTTTAAATTTCATAAAGTACACGTTAGGGCAAACAGTGCTTTATTGCCCACAAAGAGTGCTTTATTCATACAATAAAGCACTCTTTGTGGGCAATAAAGCACAGTTGTCCACGTGCTTTAGTGCAGGCTAATAATAGCCCACAGTGCTCACTCCAGTATGACTAATCACCCAAGCCGGTGAAGGCTGATAGCCCTCGCCACGCTGAGTGATCAATCACCCCAGTCAATACGAGTTCTACCACTGGATTGCTTTTATAGACATACCTAAATGCTTCAATGATGGGTGGGAGAAGGTAATGTTGCTGTTACGTTTGTTAATGTAAACGGACAAGTCCTAGAGATATCACAGAAATACTTCACCATGTGTCACAACAGAATCGATTGTGGGTTGTGACCAAAACTTGCCAAAATACGTAATGAACATCTACTATGCCAAACTATGGTGAACTACACGTGAGTTACTATATTAAACTAGATTGTGTGCATTCAGGTTGCTAATAATTAGTGCAACGCGTGCTAATTATGAGTCTTAGTGTATGGTGAAGCTACACGACTAGAGAGTTCCATAAATCACTGAAAGCATTGCTTGCTCATGTTATATGAAAAGTAAAGCACTTGGCTGCACGCCTCATGCTTTATTTTTCACATAGCACTCGCGGCAATGCTTTAACGTATACGTAACCTGACCAATCAGTATGCTATCGACCTACATTTTTCACACAGCTCTCCCATTGTTTTATGCAATAAGAGGTCAAAATGTAAGTGATAGCTTATTCCTACATTGAGTTATGCTTCTTTGAAGTCACAAATCTGGATGTGTGTGGAAGCCTAGTTTTGTCAAATCCGATCAGATTTACACACAACATGAAAATGTCCTTCACTTTGTGCCATGCGTGTACATAAACAGTGTGGGAATATTTCCTACAATTTTTTTTAACATAGCCTTACATGTGTAGGAACCATGCTTCCTACACAAGGGTAAAGTTTGGTACATCACATAAAATTTGCTGTTTTGAGAAAAACTTACCTAAAATTTTTGCTTCTTATTTAGTTTGGAACATGTTTTCCTTGTTAAATCATTTAGTTTGTTGTTAAGCATATAGCTATTACATACACATGTGACTGTTCTATTAGAATATCACACATGACTAGGTGATTGCTTTATCGGAGTCTTATGTCACATACTTACATTGATGCTTGCCTGATACATATACAAGTACAAGAAAAAATTAGGAATTTTAAATTAGGTTAGGGACAATGTATAATTCTGCAATAAAAAGTACTGAAACAAGCTGGATTGGAGTAGTACGTAATGTCCAAATACTGTAAAACAATAAGAAGTGAATATCCCTACTGTGCTACACTCAATGCACAGTAGGGATATTCACTTCTTATTGTTTTATAGTATTTGGACATTACGTACTACTCCGATCCAGCTTGTTTCAGTACTTTTTATTGCAGCATTATACATTGTCCCTAATCTAATTTAAAATTCCCAATTTTTTCTTATACTTGTTTGTGAAGTTTTTTGCAAGCTCATGACCACTAAATATCTGCTGAGTTACTCACAGCACTATTATACTAGATTATGACTCATATAATAACAACTGATCAGTGGGCGTGGCTCTACATAAGCCTGCAGACAATAATGGACGTGGATTTGTGCATATCTACATGGGCGTGGCTACCATATGTCTACAGACAGTAATTTACGTAAGTGGGCGTGGATTCGTGCATACCTACACACTGATGAATGGACGTGGCTACCATATGTCTACAAACTGTAATTTACGTAAGTGGGCGTGGCTCACGAAAGAAGCAGAGCTACGCCATGACGTGTGGGAACACATCCACATTTAATTTAGCACGTAGGGTCAGACCCGAATAATCTGTAAAGCAGGACCTGGATGACCCGACTCGGTTTAACATTGTTACTAATTAAACTATATTTATTGACTTACACATTGCTATATAGTTCGCCGTGAGTTGCTCTCTCTGATCGATATCAACAGCGAGTCTGATGTACGCGTATGTTTTTAGTACAACCGGCGACCACAAGTATTCGAATAGTTTGATGCAATATACACTGGTATGGAAGCCGTACTGTAGTCTATTAACACTCAGCGGTAGAACCTTGACTGATGGCCATGGTAAAGAAGGATAAAAGGTATGACAATAGTGCAAGCATTGTATGTTTATCAATATACCAAAGGTTTTTTCTGAAGCGATCTAGAAAAGTTTCTGCAAAAGAATTAGGGCTGTAGCTGTAGCCAGTTTTCCGCTATGCTTGACTGAAGGCGTCAGGCAGGCAGGTAGACAGGCAGTAGGAAATTCCATTGACTAAATTTTTTTTTTAATTCTGTAGCAACTTGACGGAAACGTTTCGGGTCGATCTGAAGACACTTTTGGGCTTGGTTTTACCCAACCAATACTGTCATGTTGTTGTGAGGAAAAATCGCGGCAGGTTTTTGGGTTATATTATATCATGGATCGCCCCCACACCTTCGATGTCCCTAATATACAGTACTATCATACTGTATGATATTGTATCAAGAGTATATCCAATATATACTCTTGTATATTACACACACTGAACATAAATAAAACATGATACTATTATGTATATAACCTTGAGAAGATTTCTCTTCGAGAATATTAGATCCACTAGAATGAGCATTATGTCTCAAAGAAGTAAGGTTCTCAGGAAGATGTTTAGTAGAAGTGTTAGCAAATGGAGTACAATAGGCATTCTGACTAGCAATAGTTGTATCAACAACTTTTTGACCATCATCTTTTATCTCGATGCCTTTTGAATCCTCTTTATGTACATAATGAATAGGTAAGAAAATTTTAGATCCTTGTTTAACAACTGGTAAATAATCCTTCTCTGGAGCCATTGTCATATGATGAGGTATTTTGGTAAGATCAAGAGGTTCTTCCTGTGAGAACACACACATTAGTTATAACAGTATGTGGCTAGCTAGTCACTAGGTATTCTGGACCAAGTCATCTGGATTAGTCACATATTGCCCAGGTCAAGTGGATCTCATTCAATTCACTTTACAGAATATCGGCTGCATCAGATCACAGTCGATCTTAAATTAATTTATTATACTTGGCAATGTAAGTGTGGGTCATTGCTGGTGAAGAATATAATGAGCCGTAATCTAATCATCCAGCTCTTTTTTCCAGGGTGGTGTTTATGGGGTAAACATTAATGATTCCTTCTCATAATGAGGGAGCATAGATATTAGTACTATCCAGGTAAGTTCCAGCTCAATAAAAAGGAATAGACTAGTTGAGCTGAGGTCCAGGAACAGTTGTGAATCAAATGCATACAAAATGGATGTTGCTGTCTGTGTAGGCTTACATGGAGCCATGACCACTTCAATAAAAGAATTTAGTAGGGCTAGAGATTGAGATGCTCTAATAGAGCAGTTACCTACTAATGGAGTCTAACCTCCTTAAAGTTTCTAGCTATATTTATAAATTCAAATGCTAGGTACTGTTGCAGGAAAGAAAGTAAATCATAACACTCTAGGAGAAAATAACACATTCCCACAAATTTTGGCCTTTTTGGGTATGGTAATATATACAGTATTGAGCTGTGTGTATACAAAAACTATCATCTGCTTTTACTACCACTTTCTTAACTAGAGAAAATTCTAATTTTTCAAGTAAGTGTGTACATTAAAACAGATGCTTGCTTAATTGTCTGTGTTAAATACGTAACTATTTCTCTTTCAACACCCCCTCTCCTGCTACAGTGTATATATTCTTCAAACACACTGTCAGCAGTGCTGTAAGTAACAAACACTCAGTGGCGGATCTAGGAATTTATAAAGGGGGTTTCCAGTTTAGAAGGTGGAGATATACACTGACATGAGATACGTAAAAGTTTGCACTACATCGTCTGGTTTGGTAAGGTGAGACCAAAAAAAAAAAGAAGGTCACAGCCTAGTGATAGTACATAAAATATCTTAAATAACTTGCTACACACTACTTTAATAGCTACTGTGACTGCTCTATTAGAGTATCTCGATCGAGGCGCACGCCGCGATAATTAAAGCATTTAATTGTTATGCAATCATTTTTCAAAGGGGGTTTCCGTGGAAACCTTGAAACCCCCTTAAATCCGCCACTGAAACACTATTAAGGTGCACAAGTCCATACACTGGAATATGCACGAACTGCTGGAAAGTACTAAAATCTGGACTGGATACTGGACTGAAATCACTATATCATTGTAAACTATGCTCTTTCATGTCCATATCATCAAAACGTGCTAGGCTCTCTGATTGAACGATCAGACTTTATATTGCCTAGCATGTAGTGGAGTACACTACTATCTGACCATAAACAAGTATGCGAGAGATTGTAAGGTATGTAGTTGTAGTGTGGCGATTTCCACGAGTAAAACAAGAAAACAATCTGAGACTAAGGCAGCCACATAGCTACAGGGAAATAAATACTCTAATAAAACAATCAGAAAGAGTAAAGTGTGTAAATCACACTGCAACTACATACCTTATAAACTCTCACTAAGCCTACATGTTTATGCACATCATAGACAGTGGTGTAATTCCCCTACTACATGCTGATGATACTGGCAGTAAGAATTCCATTTAATTAGAGTGTTTTAAGAAACCGCCTAATGTGTATTGATATGAATGTGGGAGAGTTTAGTTTATGGTGAAATGGACTTGAGTATAGACTTCAGACCAGTCCCAGGTTTTAACACTTCACCAAACTGCTTACAGTTTCTATCCCAACAATGGTAGTACCATCAGGGATAAGTGACTTGTCAGTTCCAATCCACCTCACAAGTCCTCTGTGTTTGTGACCATGTTTATCACTGAAGGTCACATGATCACGAGTTCTGACAGGAGGCTTCTTCTCTGATGGTACTGGCTTGTCAGACACTAGCTTAGCAGCATCTGCAACTTTGTAGTCAGTCAGCATGTCCATTGATACAAACACTGCACATTTTCTCTCACATGTAAAATAATACTTTCCTTGGAAACAACCATCACTCTTACCTTTTCCCATTCTTTCCTACAGCAAGAAGGTAACAAGTACAAACATAACAACTATAATGGTCATAGGCTCAAATTTAGACATGTCTGTATCCTGCCATGTACTAAACACACAATAATGAAGATTAGAACATCTATCTTTCACATCAACACATGAGCATACACCCTCATGCACCCATGCATGGAAGCACACATGTATGCACACACACACACACACATACTAAATGCACACACACAAAAGAAAAAAAAAGCAAAGATTTCAGCTACCGCTACGCAGTCATGCTGCCCAGTGGCCAGCAGTGCAACTCAGGTGCTGTAAGTCAGTGCAGGCATGATCTCCTGGGGTAGCATTAGTAACCTGTACCATGTCTCACAGATGAAGGTGTGGGCACCTGAAGTTTCACCTGGACCTTCAACCGCTCCACACATGCATGCACACACACACACACACACACAGAGCACAAACTATACACTACATACACACACATGCATACTCTACACACAAACACACACATTAAAGTACACAGCTACACATCGCATATGTAGGTAATTCATTAATGTAAATTGACTAATCACAACTATAAACATGTTACTTCTTCATTCTTACTATTAATTCAATTCCAAATTGTATTCCTTCTACACCAGACAATTCTCCAATATATCTAATTACTCCTTTTACAGGAATAGGAATAGTATCAATAGTTGTGTACACTTCAGAGCCTATCTTCAGATTTTCCACCCATTGTAACTTTCTTAACATCTCAACCCGATCAGTAAGATAATTTACAGCTAACAGGAAATCTTTCTGTTTTGGTGTTAACTTGTACAACTGATCAGGTGATGCAAGCAAGATGACACCAGACTGTACATGAGAACCAGAAGAATACACTAAATAATTAACTTCAAACTCATAAACTGTCTTAATTGTTGAGACCTCTGCAGATGATAGATACTCCACCAAAGAACCTGCAGGAACATTAATATTCTCATACGATAGTGGAGTCAGATAGTCTGAGCCCTCTGATTCTTTGTATCCCTGAACCTCCTTTATCAATAAGGCATACTGTTCATCCATACTGAAATAGCTACATATACAGTAAAGCACAATAAACAACATAAAGTCATTGAATAACAAAACAATCAAGGGTCACTATACAGTTTTTGCTAGTAATAAAACTACAGTATACCGCTCAAACGCAACGTCGTCTCGTGAGAGTACAAGCAATTTAAAAACTCGTTAATTAAAGGGCATGGCACCCAGGAATATTCATCTTGCTTTGTTTGGGATGATGCTCATGAACGAAATGGGTACCATGCATCCGTGCCTTTTAATTAGCAAGGTTTTCAATTGCTCGCACTCTTGCGAGACAATGTTGTGTTTGAGCAGTACTGTATAGACCAAAACTGCATGTACATAGTGTGTATAACATAATAACATGAACTCATGCACTGTTGTAGTACAAGTGTGGAGTTACTCACAATGAGCTACCTAAAATCAGAACTTTACAGTAGTAAGCTACACAAGTTTCCCATTTCTCTCATTCATACACCACCAACCATCACAGTGATGTTGAGATCACATATTGGAGCATTAAGGGATCACATTTTAGCACTCAAGAATTTCATCACTCAGGTATTGCATGTGCACATATTGGGTAAAGGACTACAGTGAGTGTAGTACAGAAAACATTGTACAAAGGTGTGGTTGAGTGACCAATGTAGCGTGAGGTCAACTGTAGTTAGCATAGCAAGTTATGTGTCAAACATCACGTGTCCAAAAATGAAATTATCATCAAGCTACAATTATTGTATCTATAACTCAACTTTCAGTTCTGTAAAGGGAATTCTAAAAGTAAACATGTTAAAGTGTGTACAGCTGTGTATCTCTTATAGACTTCTGCTGAAACACTACTTATAAAATGACAACATACCCATGCATGGGTTGTAATGAGCCAGCTCACAACAAGCCAGTTCACCTTGCATAGGCATAGGAAAAGGAGAAGCTTTCAGAGTACCCAACAATTCACCTCTCTAGAGTCAACCGAGGCATTTATGAAACAATCTGCTTGCACACATGATTCCTAAGCAACACCTCAGAATGATGATTGTAATAAGCACCATTTTATAAATAGTAAGGATGTTATCTCAGTGGTTGTGTGTAACTAACATAGAGGTAAGCTACAGAATTAAGTGTACATTGTTGGCATGATTCGAGTGCATTTCACTGCCACAAATACTCTGAGATTCAATGCCAGAGCTTGAAAGATTTTCCTGGAAGGTGGTAGGGTATGCCCCCAAACCTCCCTAATTTACATAGCACGCTTTGTATGTTCACGATCAGCTTGCATCTTATCATGAACATAATTGTACTGTCTGGGCCCCCAAACTATGCCTTATAGTATTGCTGTCTGAATCTACTTATTATTGTGACAGTCCTAAGGAAGACTAAACAGCATAGCTTCTTTACAAGGGTTAAAAGATGCAGGGTGTAGTTCCAGATATAGGTAGCTCATGCATATCAAAGGGGTGACATACAGGCACTCACTGTAGGTAGATCTGCGACAACGGTCAAAGTCTAAGTCAAAGGTCCAGGCCACCAAATTCGTGCCAAGTCAACGGTCAAGGGTAAAAATTTCCAACCCACTACTGAAATATCGTCGCTAGGTCACCGGTCAAAGATCGAAAAAGGCTCTTAGTCACAGGTCAAAGCAAAATTTCGGCCAGTCAAGACTATGACTGCGGTTGCATATTTCCCTACAGTGCATACCTACCCCTTGCATATGGTTGGCATCCTTTTGCAGGCAAGGATATCAGCTTGTTCATTGTTGATTGACATAGGAGGACGCACACAAAAGGCAGGGTCTGTATAGGGTGCTTATCAGAGTCTACAAAACAAATGTGTAAAATGAGACAAGTATTAAACTTGGGTGAGTGAAACTCGAGGTCGGGCTTAACTTGATCCGACAGTCACGTTGAATCACCATCAGTTATTACGTTTGGCTGTACACAGAAGCATAGACAGAAAATGTCTCAGTGTACAGAGGTATTAATGGCACTGAGAGAAGGCATTGGCACTGCGCCGAACGAGAAGGTTATCTCAATGTCGTGATTTAGTGACAGTGAATGAGTTGAAGTATAACCAAGTGTTGGACACAATGACACGACAAATAATACACGTACCTGCGCCTGAGTGATGAGCCGTTGTAGAAGACCTTCTAGACCTTCGACGAAACTGATGACTTAGCTGCGGAATCACGCCCATAGGGAGATATTTTCGCGCATTAGAAAACTCGTGGGATTATATTAAAGAGGCGCGCGTCATAAAGTAAGGATTATAATATTATCAAGAGTTAATAATAGTGGAATTAACTCTTGATATTATTTATGTGTTGTTTGAACTGTTCATTTGGAAACCTGGTGAACAAAAAAAAAGAAACCCAGTCCTATATCATGATCATTGCATGCCTATTATTATTTTAACCATAAAAAAGTACACAGTATAGCTAAGTTCATGTCAAGACAAGTCGTTGCTTACCACCGCCATAGGGTGCATAGTATGTAATATCTATACCACTGCATATGCCTGTTTGTTGTGATCATGTATATCACCATAGATCCTTTACACCCCACTGATCACAAGTATTCTAGTCATTCATATGGTCTGAATAGAAATCTGCGCAGCATGTGTGACAATGCAATTTCAATTGCATATATTATGCATGGCTTTGAAATGCTCCATTGTTGTTCTTGTTTTCTTTTGTTTTTTGCAGCAATTATGACCATAATACGGTAGATGGTGTTGCCATTCAATTCACATGAATAGAACAGTTCTAACTACTTAATAGATGGGGACATGGAGGTAATAAAACAGAATATCTACACAAACAATCATCAATGGCTACAGCTTGATGGTTATCTTTCCACTTCTTTTGTGCCAGTTGTATGAATAGTATGTATGTATGAAATGGAGTGCATCAACATAGGTTTGTACACAGTTGAGCAAATATGCTAGCATCTGAAGAGAAGGAATTGAATAGTGCATGTGTGAAAGAAGCAACGATGGAGATCAATTGACCGATATTGATCACCTTGCATGCAACTGCATTGAATACAAAAACATCACCCCAACAATTTTTCTGGAACACAGAATTTCATTCTGCACACCGCAGTATATTTTAATTGTACTTTCTTGGCTGCACAATTCATTGTTTGACCCAAGCACTTTACTTTCACCAGGCATTAGGGAGTTATTGGCTCTCTAACAGTAATAAATGTAATCATATCAGTAGGGTCTAGTGATAAGATTTTTATTATATGGTTCCAACTCATTATGTTACAGTACGTATGTACTATACGTATAGTTTCACATAGTTAGCTTGGGTGTGATTGGTGGTTAGCTATACAAGTCTCTTAAAAACTTATTAGCTAACAAGAGACACTCCATACATCAAGTAAACGCTGTACACAACCATCTGCATCTTTATAAGTGAAAAGTAGAACTATCAGAGACAGCAAGACAAAAATTACATGCATGAAAAATTGCATTACTTACATAATACTTCACTATTTGTACACAAGCAAAGAAAACTTTTAAGTTATATTTATTGGCCTAGTACAGCAGCAGTCATTGCACATGTGATGTAGTTACTGATACATCACTCCATCAGGATCAATGTAAATACACATATAAGCATCCTCAACAAATCGACGAACTAGTTCTGGTAGACTTTTGGATGGAACTCCACTGATGTCCTTCTCACCATAAACATGTTCTTGTAATAACTGAGTGCAGACAGTTACTTTAGGTAGATTGTATCCGCTATCTGTGAAGACAACTTATATATCTGTTTATGGTTATTGTACAATAGCCACAGAACACTAAGGTGGTATACACAGATACAATACATACATACCTAGCCTCTCAGCCATACTGTCAAAAAATACCCATTCATTTTCAGTGGCTCTAGTAAAGCAAACATAGTGACTAGTTTCTATACACAACACAGAGAGTAGTTGTAGTTTTCCAGTATCAAAATCATTATCTGTTCCAGTAGACTTCAACCGGTGAGGTCTATGGCTCTGTCTGTTAGGATGATTATGCCAGAGATCCAAACAGTTGTTACAGAAGTATAGTTTTTTGTTTGCTTGTAAACTTGGTTCATTATTGCAGTCATTACAAACATAACTGCTTGGCTTGTTACACATAAAGCATTGTCCATTTTCTAAAAGATGAGATAGTCAACTATTAGCAGTATGTGTTAGACTAATAACCAGAACACCATTTGTGACTGCCTCTGTGAAAACCAGTCTTATCACCCATTTAAAAGTATCGAGAAACATTGCTTTTAAATATTCTGAGTGTTGTAGCTGGCCAACGGTGGTAGCTACGCATACCAAATTTTCACACGTTTTACAACAATTTCTTACCTTCCAGATAATCCACTGAAGAAGTAGTCAACAACTAAGTTTCCCACCATTTTAGATAGTTTTTAAACTGAGGTTGACTGTATCAGGCGAGCTCCGGTGGGGGCCCTGGAAGGTGGGCAAGATAATGTTCAAAAATTGAAAAGGAATGTATTGGGATGAATTAGGCCAAGTTATGGGCTATTCAGACCCCAGAACTGGCTAAAATCAAAGGCAATTTACAGCACAGGTCATTGCCCAACACCGCGGAGCTGTACAGCCACACACAGCCATCTCCTGGTCAGCCAGGGCTCCATCAAGACCCCAGACCACTTGTACGGCTCGCCACTGTGCTTTAAAAAAGTAGCCAGCAAAAGCAGACCACTTTACTCTGGTCGACTGTGACAGTGAAATTTGATAGTGCATTCATTAAGCTTTGTGTTTGTGCGAAAAAATCAAACTTCCTGTCTAGGATGATAAGACCAGTTTTCACAGATCCAGTCACATTTAACATCGTGTTGTTCATTACATAAGTGGAATTTTAGTGACATAAAAATTCACAAAATATGCTGAACAATCAATAATATATTCAGACATAGGTGATAGAAAGAGGGCCATGTTCCCCTTCCCCCCCCCCCCCCCCCCCCCTTCCCCCCCACTTTTTTATTGGTCTATACTTGTAACAGAAGATCAAGATTATCCTACAGAGCAGTCGACTACACTAATAGAACAGTCACATTTAGATCCTTTGGGTAGCCACTTAATTTACTTGTAGCAATTCACAGTAAAGAAATATTATCTTAGAGTTTGCAAAACCTGAAACGTTTCCTGGGGGAATACTTGCAGACTCTCTCAGATATCATGCATGTCTGCTGTATGCTACACATTATATGCATGTCATTTTGCTCAGACAGAGGGAGTCAGAGGGCATGCCAAATGTCCATTAAAATTTTGAGATTTTAGATGGCATAACGAAAAGAACTACAATTATCCGAACACTCAGTTATCCGAATAGTAGAAATGACAGTTCTATTAGAGTATTCTGTGCATTCTATACAGTAATTGTACAGGGCTTTGTATAATAAGTGAACAGTTATCTGAACTTTTTGAACACGCCTTGGGGGTCGGAGAGCACTGTATGCATCTGTACTACCTCATTGCTTGTACGCCATATAATGCCCGTAATAATATAGGATTTAAACTAAGGTGATGTCAATAATTACCTAGGTACAGCCAAGGCAATTATAGGTGTTACTGAATCTTTTTAAATCCTTGAAGATACAAGTATTACATATACACTGTATAGTTCATCAACTTACTGGTGCCACATAATTCTTTGATATCCAGTTCTAAAGATGGAATGATGCATTGAAATGACTTAAATTTTTTGCCATATCGGGGCATTTGTAGCAGTAACCTTGATGGGTACTAAGGAAAGACATAACCATTTTTAATGTGAAATAAATGATATTTCATGGAGTCAGATATAGATATATGTTAAAGTAATAAATCATTATTAACCTTCACAAAGCTGATGTCTTGTTCCAGAAACATCTTAGTTAACAATTGTTGGGTATGTACAATAGATACTCCTTCAATTGGCTCCACAAATAACTGAATTAAAAACTCTCTGTCAACACCAGATTGTCGTCTGTAAATAAGACAACAGCTACATAGTGAACTATGAATATTTCTTTACCTGATATGTACAAATGGATCCAAGTGAAGGACATGTTTAAACAACAAGTTTAGAAACTCTTCAGGATCTTTGGATACACTTTAGTTAAGTTTGTATTTGGTGGATATAATCTAACAAACCTTTTTCATCACTAGTATAACCCTTCATCTTTTGCAAGTCTGCTAAATGCGTTCTTAATACTTGAATTGAATCTTGTACCACAACGCCTACCCTACAAACAACACACAGTATTTACATACAGCAGTGAATACACAACGAGCATGGTTATAAACATATTGTGAACTTCTGTTTGAACTTAGAGACTAGCAAGTCTAACATACGTCATGCAGACGATACCAAGTGGCTATATGATACATATGTTGGCATATGTGTACACATGGTGATTTATATTATATATGTAGGTACATTTGTGTAAAAGCACAATTATACATTCAAACAAGTACACAATAAAAATTGGAATTTTCAACTAGAGTATAGAGACCTACAACAAGCTGGAGTAGTGCACAATGTTAAATCATAGTAAATCAATAAAAAGTGTTATATCCCTACTGTGCATTTCCATTACAGTAGGAATATAACACTTCTTATTGTTTTACTGTGATTTAACATCGTGCACTACTCCAGCTTGTTTCACTACTTTTTATTGATGTGCTATGGTCCCACTCTAGTTGAAAATTCCATTTTTTTGTGTAGTTGTTAGTTAACATTTTTTTGTAAAATAAAATTATGACTGGTGAACCCACACATATCGCATCAAAAGAAAAAAAGGCACCACACTCCCCAGTTACCAATTATCATCTGAAAAGTGAAGTATCCATTGCGCTTCGTTATCAGCTATGTTCAACCCACTACATAGCATTATAAATCAAGAACTGTTAGCATCTCTACGATCAAAGTAGTCACTATAAAAAATACATATGATTTCCATTACAAAGGGAAGCCACCACGTGCTACTGCCAAATCGACACCTTTTGCTGTCACAAAGATGAATGGGACACAAAGGAGGACACTGGTAAGTCCATGAAGAATGCAATGTATGTACTGCGGTATGCCAAAAGGCACGTGCTCAGCTGAAGCGATGTCAAACAGTGAAAAAATCAAGCTCTTAACCTTAGCCGTTATCATCAGTCAGTCAGTCAGTCAGCCAGTCAGCCAGTCACTAGAAAATTCCATTTAATTTTTCTTTTTAAATTTTGTAGCAAACTTTTTGAAAGCATTTCATGTTGATCTGAAGAGTGAGGTCATCTACATTTGTAGCTATACTATAGGGATAGATGATTCTACTTCAGCCATATACAGCCTGTCAGTAGATATAGCCATGGGATTAAATGTCCACTAATAGCTATAGCTGAGGTGTAGATGACCTCCCTTGTTTCATTTCTGTGATCCCTACTCAAATGTAAATTCTTAATTTGTGACCAATTTTGGAAAATTACCCTTATTGGTGCATTTGACACATTAAATATTTAGTTCTGAAACACAGCATTACAGGTGTAAAGTTAAATTCCTACCCATTTAAGAGTAGAATAAACTCTTGAATTACAAGAAAAAAAGTTAGAAATATTTGAAATGTGTTTTCTGCTATTAACAGCACCTTACTAGTTTCAAAATTCTAATTGTTTCAGGCATGACAATAAGGGTGATTTTCCAAAATTCGGTCACATTTTTCATTACACTTGTTAGTTAACTTTTTTTGTAACAGCATAATTCAATACATTGCATAATGCATCAAAGGAAAGAATGGCGTCAGTTACATTAATTGTACAAGCAAATGTGCACCCCAACTATCAATTATTTTGACCATTCCGCTACATTTTCAGCTATGTGCCACCTGTAATTATAACAATGAAACCATGACATAATAACACCAATCAACTTATAGGTGGTTGTGGATAAAGAAATCAGACGCAAAGCAGGGCAAAGATAAGTCCGTGGTGAATCTTGTTTAGCCGTTGCAGTTGGTCAAAGTGACATTGGACAGTGAGACATCGGCCCGTAGCCTTATCCACAGTCGGGGGTATGCTAGGCTGAAGGCATCAGTCATTCAGGCAGTTAGTCAGTTAGCAGTAAATCCAAGATTTCATGGAAACATGTTGGAGGGTTGGGATTACTCTGAAGACATTTATGGGCATGGTCATCCCTAACCAATATTGCCAAAGTAGCCAAGGTAAAGCGAAGCTGGTTTTTTGGTGATATTGTTGGATAAGAACAACTAAATCTTTATGATCCCTATACTATGCAGTACTACTGTACTGTATGACATTAGATAGTAATAACTGTATAAAGAATAAAAACAGAACTTGTGTACTATATACTTACACTCTAAGTGTATAAACAATTTTGTTTTTAAGCAACCGCTGTAAGTTCTGTTCTTCAACTCCAGTTGTAACCATATCCAAGAAAACAACATCAAAGGCATCGGAAAAGGCAAACATTCCATATAAAGTAGCATCAAGGTAACAGGAATTATGACAGCCTTGAATTCCCTTAGTCTTTGTGTGCTTGTTTTCATCAAACTTCTCAGGAGGAATAGCTGGTAACTCTTGGTCATTGTGAGTGTACAACATAGCTTCTAGTGCTACAAGTGAAAATCTTAGAGTAATTACAACATATACATCATACTGGTTATAGAGAAACTATATAGTATGTATATACCGTAATAGCTGCAGCTACTATAACTTTCAGTGAGAAGACCATGTGGCTAGCATGTGACAGCAGCTAATATCAGAAGATGATTTACAGTATATATGTATACGGACTTATGTAGCAGTAAGCCTGCAGCATTTATATGTATGTGCTTTCAAATGAGTACAGTACCTCATTTAACAACGCTTCAGTAGCTACGTATACTTTAATCTCCTTGGGTACTCTCAAAAATATAGACAACTGGCTCTCCTTTACATAATTTTGCTTCTTATCAGCACTTGATTCAATATTCAGATATAACTGCAGCTCCTATCCAAGAGTAGCTCTTATACAGTACAAAATTATGGAGGGTTCCCATTTTATTTTTATGTAACAACACATAAAGCCATTGATACAATACCAGTGAATGACCTCTTTATACTATACTGACAAAAAGGGATGGGACACAAAGAAGTACAAAGGTAAGTTCATGGTGTGTACACTGTACCTCCTGCATGTGATCTACGTATATTCCAGGCCAAAACAATGTCTATAGTCTATGTAACAATTAAATATTAAGCCTGTCCATCATCACAAGAATTATGATTGTCTGAAGTAAATCGGTTGGTTAGCAAAAAGTTTTTTTCAATTTGTAGAAATTTATTCAGGGTGTTTTCAATACATGCTAAGCTTGACCGCTTGCATTCATTAATTAATCCTGTAGTGCTGCACAGAAGATTTGCATTTTGCTAAACTGTATGCTTTGACTGTACACATTGCAGGTATACACACAATCTTTTCAATCTAATAAACAAGTACATCTTACGATTTCGTTGTCCTGTAGTATCATTTACGTCAACAATAAATCTGCCATCAGGTTGTAGCTCAGAAAGTTGAATCTCGCTATAACCACCATGTTCCTGTATACATGTAAAAATTGTATTACAAATACATCATAAAAGTATGTACTACTATTGTACTGCCACTAATGTTATTAAAATGACTGGATGACCGAATGATTGACTGACTGTTATAGACAACCATAGCTAGTAGGTAAAAGTTATATTGAAATCTTTAGTTGTGATGGCATTTTGGGGGGTGCCACTTTGCTTGGGGGCCGGGATACACAGTAACACTGTCACACTGTATGCTACATATATGGATATTCAAGAGTATACACTTGGTCAGTCAGTCAGTCAATCTGCTAGCTATGACAGACAATCAGTCAGTCAGTCAGTCAGACAACCAACTAGTCAGTCAAGTTGACACTACACATTTAATGAGACCACCATTTCACTGATTAACTAATACTGACAATATTAATAGTATCTATGGCTTCGGTGGCCAGCCATGTTAAACTAGAACTACAGTAATTACTACAGTGAAGCATGTCCATTATGATCATCTTATACCAACTTTTCCCAACCTTATTAGGTATGTAGGTGCTACATAATTGCTGTAATGACACATTTTGGGGGTAACTTTACAATGGCCAAATGAGACAGGTAACTCCAAAGATACAGTAACCTGAAATGACAAGTTTCACTGTACCACACTTATGACACATCTCAACAGTGGCTACAATATTCACCCATTCAATTCTTGCACATTGTTCATCATAAACTGGAGACATCACTAGCTGCTTTATTGTTCCATACTTTACAGGATCACCATACTGGACTGCACAACCTACTTCAAATTTGTGTACATTAAGTCGCGGCTTCTTTGAAGTACTTTTACCAACAGAACCTACATATTATACAATTCTACCTAATAAGAAGAGGAATATTTCTAATACTTACGTACTTTCTGTTTTGTTTGTGTCAACTGATCTTTCATTATACAAACTAATAGGTTTTCCATGTTTACTATTATCTTCCTTTGCAGTATACAAACCCTGTACAATCATACATACATACATACATACATACATACATACATACATACATACATACATACATACATACATACATACATACATACATACATACATACATACATACATACATACATACATACATACATACATACATACATACATACATACATACATACATACATACATACATACATACATACGTACATACATACAAAATAAACAATGTACCAGTACATAACAATGATTTGATATGCAACAAAGACTAGTTATCTCTACCACTGACATGTACTAACTGTGAGTTTACCTGATCATCATCAGTAGGTGTACCGCGACCACAAAGTAAATTCCAGAAACCCCACCATTGCTCATGCCTTTTGTCTTTGTGCTTTTGAGGAGTATGTTGAGTACTCTGGACAGAGCTTTTCTTTGGTTCCTTAGTCAAGACTACATATACACAAACATACATTATATAGAAATCCATGCAGAAGCAACTAAGTAATAAAAAAGGGTGCAGCCTACAAAAGCCTGGGTGAAAAAAGTTGTGAAACCAAAGGCTGTAATATGTTCCAATCAATTTTACTAATGCACCCTAGATCACTATTGAAACTGATTAACAACATTGCAGCTATTTCTTGCCTTTTTTCACTCTGGCTTTTGAAGGCTGCACCTTTTTATGCAGCTTGGCTATTTTTTATGAATTTCACTTCTTAAATAGTCCAAAGCCAGCCATAAACTGGAATTGAGACTTGTTTTTACCCAATTTTTCTTATACATAAATTTCAAGAGCTTGCGTTTTACCAATGCTTTCAGTCACTGTGAATTTGGAAAGTGAGGTGCCATAGGTGGTCGGGAGCTACAACACAAAATCATGTACTTTGAGAAGGGACCATGGAGCTATGCATGCATGAAAATGCATTTTCTTTCTTCCTGTCAACATATATTCACAGTGTGTCGTGCCAGTTTTATTGGCTGCACAACACACTACCACGTGTCTTGATATGTAAAACCCAAACACACACGATTGCTATACATCAAAAGGTCAGACTCAGATACATGTAGTTCATATCAGGAACATGGTTAAATTGTTATATACTCTACTACAAGTTTAGAGAACATCAGTTTAGAGAACATCTAGAAAATTTTAAAGCAGTTTCTGCTCGTGTCCATATAACTAATCTAAACACATAATCAAAATTTATGCTTATGGCTTACACTTGTACACTATTACAGTAACATCCTCAAACCTACTACATTTATACTACTTGGATGTGCAGTCCTGTTACACTTACACTGGTAACTATCTTTCTTAACTACAATTTTACACTATTCTTATTGTTTAGCTACTGTTCTAAAGTGGCAGCTGATGTCTGTACAATGCTGATTCTTAGTGGTTGGCCATTGTACAAATATAACTAACAACATTTCTTTCAAAATCTGGTAACTATGGTATCTGAAATCTATATTATTTTAATCATATTATGTTTGAAATCTGTCAGCAGTTGGGGCTGGGATGTACCCCCAAATTTTGTGATTCACTATATACTACTGGAACTAATTTCTAAAGCTACATGTAGCTATGACCCTGTTATGCAGTATTTACCTTCTGGTGCCTTTTTAAATCTTACTCGAAACAAATTTGTTATGTCTACAAATATTCCTCTCTGGCGTACACAAGTAAAATATTTGACACCATCCCAATAGCCGTCATCACTCTCCTCCTCAAGATCTTCATCCTGCAATCATACTTGTATCAAACAATTATCAAGAAAACAAAAATTACTTTATGTGTGCCCACAGCCCTGCATACGTATATGTACAATTACACAAATTAACATTTGTCAAGGTATTATCAAACAGTACGGTAGTACTCTACTATCATACACTACAATAGTAGTGTTATCATAGTGTATAGCAGGGACCACAAAGGAGTAGGCATGGCCAACGAAATAACATAACCCAAAAGCAGCCTCAATTTTCCTTGACGACGATGAGCAGTATTGGTTAGGTAAACCAAGTTTTCAGATTGACCCAAAATGCTTTCAACAAGTTGCTAAGAAATTTTTTTTTAAATTATTTAACAGAATTTTCTAGTGGCTGACTGATTGACTGACTGACTGACTGATGCCTTCAGACAAGCATAACTCGATAACAGCTAAGGCTACAGGCTTGATGTTTTGACTGTTTGATGTTGCTTTGGCCCGAGAGGTGCCTTTTGGCATACCGTAGTATATACAATGCATTCTTCATTGACTTACCAGTGTCCTCCTTTATGTCCCTTTCATATTTGGTGACAGCGAAAAGTGTCGATTTGGTGGTAGCACATGATGGCTTCCCTTCATAATGGAAATCGTCTGCATTTTGATAGAAGAGGTGCTTTTCAAACAGTTCTTGATTCATACTGCTTTGTAACGGGTTGAACATAGCCAACAACGAAGTATAATGGATACTTCACTTTTCAGACAATAATTGACACAACTGGGGTGCGCGGCACCATAATGTTCTTTCTTACAGTATGCATGGATTGCAGAGGTGCTTTTTGAACAGTTCTTGATTCAAAATGCTGTGTAACAGGTTGAACATAGCCAACAACAAAGCGTAATGGATACTTCACTTTTCAGACGACGATAATATTGATATAGCTGGGGTGCGCGGTGCCATTTCAGATGCAGTATGTGTGGGTTCACCAGTCATAATAATAATTTACAAAAAAAGTTAGCACACAAGTACACAAAAAAATTGTAATTTTCAACTAGAGTAGGGACCATAGCACATCGATAAAAAGTACTGAAACAAGTTGGAGTAGCCCATGATATTAAATCGCAGGAGAACAATAAATAATAGTTATACGGGAACAATGTGGAGTCTATGAAATTTATAAACCCGAAGGCCTGGGCTGTAGCGCACGAGCGAAGCGAGGGCGCTACTAAGGGCCTGAGAGTTTATAAATTTCATAGACTCCACATTGTGCCCGTATAACTGCTTTAGACTCTATTTCACGTTACACTCAGATTACCTAGCTCATCCACGGCTGTTTCTGCTGTAGGCTCGGCAAAAGCGGCCGGTTTTCTTGCGATAATACTAGCGCCATGGCAACTATGCGTCCTCACGTGACAAAATAATCACGCTCGTTAAATCACTGTACGTGAACAATGCATAGCGATTGGATAAACCTAGATTTTGAGCATATGTTATATTGTGCCTGAAGACGTGGAGTATATTAGAAAACAAGGTGGAGTATATGAGATTTATTTCCCACCCAAAACAGCCTAAATAGAGTCTAAGAAGTGTTATATCTCTACTGTGCATTTAAGATACCATAACAGAAATGCACAGTAGGGATATAACGCTTCTTATTGTTTTACTGTGATTCAATATCATGGACTACTCCAACTTGTTTCAGTACTTTTCATTGATGTGCTATGGTCCTTACTCTAGTTGAAAATTCCAATTTTTTTGTGTACTTGTTATCAAGTATTAACAAACAGTACGGTAGTACAGTAGTACAGTACAGTAAACCATTCTAGAGACATCTTACACAACAAAAATCACCTTTACAGAAATAGCGAAATAGTGCACGGTCACCATTTTATGCCACAATAATAAACTAACTAGTGGCATGTGCCTTTTGTGGTTCCAATGAGTGTGTGCCCTGTTGTGCGTAATGTGCATCCACTTAGCAAGCAGTCACCATTTCTATGGCTGTATTTACAGGTTATGGTACAGCTATAAATGAATGCACCTATAGCTATTAGAGTTGAGATCTACATTTAATTATTATTTATAATTACTGTATAGGACTCACAGAATGATTATAAAGTACTGATGATTATGCAGTTAGTCTTTGGGGAAGAGGTGAAGTGAGAGTCATCTTTAAATTGATCTAAATTGTTCATTCACCTATTAATCAGGAGTAGTAACATTCCATAGTTTGATTGTTGAGGGTAAAATAGACTTTAGGTAGGATTTAGTTTGGAAGGAAGAAGTAGGAATGTTCACAAGTGATTGAGGTTGCTTAGTGGGGACGTTAGAGTTATCGAAGTCTCAACAAATTAAAGCTCTTTTATTAGAGTATTTGCTAATTAAGATGTTGATCACACTACCATAACATGAGGAGTCATTTGCAACTAAACAGAACAGGCCATACTACTTTGTATTTGGTTCATTGTAGGTGTGGGAACTGCTGCATATTATGGGTCTGACAAGAGATGCACAATATGTCATTATACCATTTCCACTCCAGCTGCTAAGTTTTTAAATCCAGCAAGATATCCTATCCACTTTATCTGTCCAATCTGTTCCCTATACTTTATCACAGATCCTTCCTTCAAGTTGAGTGGGTTGATTACACTGGAAAAGATATAGGAGTAACATACGTAGTAAGCAACTATGACAAACTATTTAAGATGGCATACATGTCTGATCCAATAAGCTCATAATCATGTTTAGAAAGATAATTATCAGGAAAATCATTGTTGAGTATGGAAATAATTTCTGGTGGTTGATGTGTCACAGCATCATGGAACTCTTCAATAGAGTTGCCTTCCTCAATCATTACCCAATCATTCACTTGACTATCACCATGGTCATTTTTCCTGTTGACAACAGTATTTATGCTTTCGTTTTCCACACATTGAATGGGTAGAAACACTTTAGATCCTTGTTGGATAAGTGAAAAATAGTCGCTTCCTGATAGCATTGTGATATGATGAGGTATTATGGTAAGATCAAGAGAATTTTCCTATAACAGTATCACACTTGATATGTGAGAACTATCATCAATGTATGGAAACCTGTATGTGTTCTGGTCATAGGTGTAATTATGATTGTGTACTTTATTAAGTATTACACTCCTAGAATTGTAAGCTTTGGATGCAGTGTGTGTGTGTGTGTGTGTGTGTGTGTGTGTGCGCGTGTGTGTGTGCATGCGTGCGTGCGTGTGTGTGTGTGCATGTGTGTGTGCATGTGCGTGCGTGTGTGTGTGAATATGACCATTATCTCCACATGGTCAGGAAACTGCAGCATCTATTGACAGGTTTGAACCAATTATGTTTTGAAAACAGATAATAATGTTTTTGAGAAAGTAAAGTCTATCATACTCATAATTATATGCTTTTAAAATCAACATTATATGCTCAATAGACGACCATCCAGAGTTGGGGCAGTTACTTCAAAAAAATAGCTAGTTACTGGTCACTTTGATAGTTACTTTTCATAATTACTTTAGCTACTAGTTACTTCATAATATGAATTACACTTGTTTGTTAGCTTTTGCAACATAATGATCATTTCGCTAAGATGTGTCAGCAAGGGAAGAGAAGAACATGCAGTACATATTTGCACTGAAAATAATTCTGTGGCCATTCCGCTCAGTTTTAATTATTGCTATGTCTGTTACTCAGACTTAATCATGAAGAACAGCTAGTATACAAAATATATCTACTTAATGTGGTTTTAGCATATACGTGGCTACGGCGCAAAAATTGAAGTATTTTTGCTTTTAACACATATAGTTACAGTGTAACTGTTGTTACTAATTACTATTGTAACTTAGTTACTTTTTGGATAGTTACTCCTACCGTAGTTACAAGTTATAGTACAAAGCATACAACTATAGTTATATTACTAGTTACTGTAAAAGTAGGAGTGTGCGATATCAGGATTTTGATTTCGATACGATATCGATAGATAATTAGTAAAATAGATATCGATTCGATTTCGATAATCAATTAAATGGTGTGGGAGGATTAATTGCGTGGGCAGCCGATATTTATAGATGTGCTTTAAATGCTTTAGATCCACTAAAACCATTGCTAACAAGCCTAGGAAAGTGGTAGATAAGCTTTTAAAATGGCTAAATTGCACATAACTCACCTTTATTTCTAGCGTGATTGTGCAATCACAAACCAAAATACTGTAACTTTATCTAAATTTTCTCGATATATCGATAAAATACCGAGATCAGCATTTGCAATAATTATCGAATTCGATACAATAATAATACCAGAAAATTATTGCGATATCAATAAATTTTCGATATATCGCACACCTCTATGTAAAAGTGACTTGCTACATAAGGGTGTTCTCCTGTCAATAACACACTGGGTGGTATGCTGGCTTCTTGGGCAGCATATACGACACACTACCATGTGTCTTGATACATGTACACAATTTAATGATTTTATCTAGATAGTATATTGATCACTTACAGCTTCTATTCCCACAATGGTTGTACTGTCAGGTTGAACTGACTTGTCAGTTCCAATCCACCTCACAAGTCCTCTGTGTTTGTGACCATGTTTATCACTGAAGGTCACATGGTCATCAATTCTAACTGGAGGGATTTTCCCTGATGGTACTGGTTCATCAGATGGCTTAGCAGCATCTGCAGCTTTGCAGTCAGTCAACATGTCCATTGATACAAAAACTGCACAATCTATCTGACAATCAAAATAGTAATGTCCCTGAAAAGTTCCATTACTGTGTCCTTCTCCTCTTCTTTCCTATACATATAAGTAAAACAGTTATTTATAGCAAAGTCTGATACACATATACCGTATTATGTAGACTAATAAGTGCCTTAGATGATATAAAATATGTGGAACATGCATGCATACTCAATTGTAATTATAGATGTGTGCCCTTCTATAGCTTTATTGCTAGTGTCTACGCAGACCGAAACCATTCCGGATATTATTAAGTGGCAAAACCATTGTTACTATCTGTAATGTGAAACATACAGTCAAACCAACTCTAATATATATGAAAATAACACAAAACTAACTACACACAATAACCTCTACTCATATGTACTTATTCATACCATCAATTCAACTCCAAATCTAGTCCCATCTAAACCAGACAAATCCCCAACATATCTAATAATTCCACTAACAGGAACAGGAATAGTGGCAAGAGTCACATACACTTTTGATTCTTGGGCTAACAATTCTATCCAACATAATTTGTTTAACACTTCGATCCGATCAAGACAGCTATCAACAGCCAACAGCAGGTCTCTCTGCTTCACTGTTAATTGATACAGTTGTTTAGGGGAAGCAAACAGAAGGACACCAGACTGTACTTGTGAACAGGAAGAGTATACTGTATGACTGGCTTGTAACTTGTACACTTGTTTTATTGCTGAAATATCTGAAGAAATGAGATTCTCTACCAAAGAACCCTTGGGAATCTTTACTTGCTTAAATGATGGTGCATACTGAGTGTCCAAAATGTGTTGCTCATGTCCCTGAATATCCTCCAGTAGCAAGGCATATGATGAATTTCCTTTATTCATAGCTATTAAAAAAGTTATAACATAAATTTACACTATGTTTCTATGTGTAAACATACAGCAAAAATATGCCTATAGTATGTAGCTACTACATGGCAATAAAATAAAAGTAAATTATTCAAAGAGATCTTACAATTAAAACAAAGCAAGATCAATTTGAGAGGGTTATTATCAGAAGAGACATTCTGAGGAATCTCATTGGTAATAACACCAAGCGATGGCTAAATATTGTCATGCAACTGTTAGTATCAAAGAATAATTTTCAGTGAGTTGGTAGGTTCAGGTGGTGTACTGAGTAGCTCAGTTACACTGAAATATGGTGAACAGCTTGTACCAAATCTCACAACCTTATACTGTTGGTATGCAGAGTTCAGCATATTCCAAAACGGTATGTACCAATGCAAAATAACACATTCCGTAATCTGTAGAGGGTAAGAGGCAATGTTTCATCAGAGAAAAGCATTAGCTAAGTTAGTTTTGCAGGCAGCATGGTAGATGTGGTTTGTCCATTTGAGACCGGTGTTCATACGTACGAAAGTGCTAAATGCTCGCAGTGCTAGTACTATTACGCACCTATCAATCAATATATTGCCTCACTTCCTCTCCCCTCCTCCCACCTTGGACATCAGTGGAGCTTTACAATGAAACTCAACATGAAACTGTTGCAGCCCCATGATGGGGCATTTAACAACATTCATTAAGCTCCCAAGCAGTACCCTCTTTACCACCATTGATCCTTGTGTTGCAACTGGAGCTTATGATGGAGATTTACATGATAGGTTTGCCCTCATTTGATGTTAGTGTCAAATCCCCACTACAGGCCCAAGGGTGGGGGGATGGAATTGTGACTTCATTAAAAACTTGTGTACATGAGTGTAAAAAACTTGTGTACATGAGTGTAACACAATGCCAAATCATACATAGTTGAATAATAAATCAGTACAAGACATATAATCGTCTCTGCTGTTACAACTAGAGCTGGCAATTTGTTCCCTGTAGAGATGGTGAAAAAAACTATACTGATTTGTAAGCGTCAATTAATAATAAATCTTGAGGAGCAATAGACCTCTACGCCCTAAGTTAATTAAATAGTCTCCCGTAACTGTAGCTTCGAGCCTCGTGAAGTGTCAACTGACGTAAGAGTAGTCTCGTGTGTGGAACCGCCTACACAGTAGGAGTATAGGCACTGTCTGTGGACATACATATCGTGTACGTAATACTACAGTAGCTAACCTGCTTTATGATTACCATGAAGTGTTGTATTATAAATGTACAAGAAAGCTTTTGCAGTAGTAGCGGAGTTCACGCCGAAATGAAAACGTTCGCTTCGGGGGAAGTCCCTCCTGTATAGGAGCATTAATTAGAAAAAATTCCAAGAAGTTGCCGGTTACACTCCAGTTAACAATCCATTGCAGCTGGATCCATTTAGGGAAGACTGCATCAATCAGTAGGATACACGTGGTCAGAAACCCCATCTGGCCAGTTTTTAGTTCAGCAGATCAGAGAAGCCGGTGATTTATTTATTTAGCACCGAAGAGTGTTCGTGATATATTACAGTGATCAGTATTAAATAACTTTACTCGAGCGACTTTAGCTACTATTGCTGGGGTAGTGTGTGAGCTAGCTCTAGTGACTCTTGAGTGTAAATATCATCGGTTCGTAACGCTTCTTCATAGCAAATGATGCTTTCATTAAGGTATTGGCCAATTTCCATGGTGTAGTGCTAGTAGGAGAAACCCAAATAATCATGGCTACTAGTAGCTGTACCGGCAGTCACGTGAGTAGCTATTAAACAAGAGTTAATAACTCTTGGTACTAGAGTTCTTGTTTTTTGCTTGAACTAATATGGAAAACCAAAGTGAGTAGCTAGTAATGTGACACTTTTCAGTGTGGGGCTATAGGTAATTAAGCCGAGAGCAGTTTATTTTTTCCCAGCATAATGAAAAAGTGATCACCCTGTCTTTTTCACTATGGTTGCACTCTAGCACTGTTACAGTGTGCATTCATGGTAGCAGCTGATCGAATGGGCTGTTTTGATGGGCACAGGGACTACTGAGTCCAGTCTATTTTTTTGTAACAGTTGTCCAGCACATGCAACAGTGGCAAGGGCAGTTCTGCCAGTCCATCTAGCTAACCTGGGAAAAAAATTTAAAAAGTGTAACCTATAGCATCGCACCTCCTTATCCATTAGCTTTTAAGTGGCCAACTGGCATTGATGTATGCGGTATTGTATGTAGCTGTAGCTGCTTAATTTGATACCAGGCTTGTGAAGAATAAAAATCACACAATACTGTAGATGATATAACATTGAATGTGTTAGAGGCACCTTCAATTTCCAAGCCACTTCGATTCACTAGCCATGAAGCCATTTTCCCTAGAAACTTTTCATTGTGATAACTGTGGGCAGTTTTTTCAAATAGAATAGTGATTCTAATTTTGGAGGAACAGAAGCAGTTCTGTATAGATTGGTGGATTTCTGAGTTGCTAAGAAAAAAAAAGCCTGTTCCAAGTGTTTATACCCTTCCATCACAACTATCAGCACAATGTACACTCCCTAGCACATGATTTTCCTTCAAATGTTCTTGCAATATGAGATGCATCTCTTGTTCTTCAGTATCTATACTGATCTTATCAATACATGTGGCTACATCTGTACCACTGTGACAGTAGACAAAATCTCTGATATGTCATAGCTGGGTATGCTGTTTACACCAATTCCTATTTAAACAGCTGGCAATGCAAGTAAAGTTAGGAGAAAAAAAACAGCAACCGGGCATCATCACTAAGTACTGAAACTGGAACTGGGTTAATACTCTTATTAACCTTAATTGGCTGTGCAGTGTCATACCCCCCCCCCCCCCCCCCCCCAGTATGTACACACACCACACACGTAATTGTGACCAGATTTGCGAAACGGGGTCTTCCACACACATCCAATTCAATGAACTTGGAAGCCCTTATCTTAGTGTTCAAGTAACATATAGCCTGCACTTTTCTCCATCCATTCAGCTGTGTTGGTACACACTGCTGACCAAATTTCAAGTCATTAGCTTTTTCCAATCTGGAGTTATGGATTGTCAAAGTTGGTAAATTGGATGTGTGTGGAAGACCCCTTTTCGCAATAATTATTTATAATATTTTTACACATCAGCTAAAGGTGTACTTTACATTAAAGGATTAAAGCAAACATCACACATGGAATAGTTATTTCTCAATCGTGATCTGATTCAACATAAATACACATATAAACATCCTCAACAAATCGACGAACTAGTTCTGGTAGACTTTTGGATTGTACTCCAGTAATGTCCTTCTCACCATAAACGTGTTCTTGTAACAACTGAGTACAGACTGTAACTTTAGGAAGATTATATCCATTGTCTATAGAAAAGGAGGATATGCAATCAAAGCACAATTGTAAACTTATAACTAAAAATCTAATGATGAATATTTACAATGCACAAATAAATATTTTTATACCCTCTAGTAGTAACCCCACAGGTCAATCAATTACATTATTTTAGCTGCAACTGACTGCTCTATTAGAATACCTTGATCTTATCTACCTGATCTTATGAAGTGCAAGAGCTAAGTCCTTCTGAAGTAAAGTGAAGGAGCTCCATTTTCCTCCCCTTTGCTACTACACCTATTACTGTTTGCTAGGGCCATACTGATTCCACTATTTACTGATATTTCAAGTGCAAAGTACTTATCTTGGAAGTATATACATGTACAAGCGCCTATACCAAGTAATTTGTAAACCATAAGTCATTTCATTGATATATGTGACCTAGTTTTAGAAAACCGTCGATATACACACATTTATCAAAATTTGTTTTATTGGTTCTTTGTTGTCTACAATGACAGAGGAATGGATTGGCTAAGTTTCAGCTTCATAAGATAAACAGTGTGGGAAATACAGCAGTAGACACCCGGATGAGCGAATAAATCAATATGTACAGAAGATATCAAGAAAATAATCTACAGGCGCTTACATAAACCATCATAACTTACTGATAAAATGGCATACAGAGTTGAATCTTTGCTCATTGTATTTGCCATGAATTTGTGAATCCACCAAGGTATAGGTTTTGGCAAAGGTATTCTTCTGTGATCCGGAAGGAAGGCGACTTCATTGAAGAAAAAAATCACCATAAGTTCTTTCATCACCGCAATGTAAACAAATTTCCGTAACTCAGAAACCCACTTGTGTATGAAGATGAAACATAGAGTTTTGAACTCCCTATGAATAGGGGAACACGATGATGCCTAGGATTTATCCACTGGAGTGTCAATTCACCGACCAGCAAGGTGGTAAAAACTTGCGTAAATCTTTTCTGAAGCTTACATTTTTACCCATTATTTTTGAATGTGTTTTATTACAAAAGTACTATTGTGCGTAGGTCAACAGTTTTCTAAAATTAGGTCACATACTAATTTATTTATTTATTTATTTATTTGTGTAGTTCATGGTACTCTTGTAAAGTTTTAACAAAATAATGGATAACTTGTTGTGATTAGTTCACGATGAAGTAGTTATCTAATACAACCTACACTAGAAGTCACTGAAGTGCAAACCAGTTTAGCAGCTAGTTAAGTAGTTTCCATGCTCTACTATGGCTTAACAAGAAGTGTAGATAGTTAATTTTATGATGCTCACAGAAGTACTTAAATACTTACTTTTAAAACAGTCATGACAAAGTGGTACACCTGAATACAGTTGTTGACTGTTCTATTAGAGTATATCAATCTTTTTCTCGGATTGTGTTTTCACAAAGGACTTTCAGCATAGAAGAATAACTTTGCCTGTTATTACTACCATTATGCTTGATGCTTTAAAGTGTCTATTATGCCTGTAAAATAGGCTACTACAAATGGAAGTCATTTTGTTGTGCACGAGAAAAGCTAGTTACATATAGTAATTGATATTTGGAGCAATACACTGGCCAATTCCATTACCTCATGAAAACAGCAGTATCAGCCCAATTCTGATACTAATACTAGGATTGGTGCAGCCCTCTTACTGTTTATAGTACAATATTTCAGGCGTCTACAGCTACATTGCCATTCTTTTAAAGAGATCGTGTGATTTGTATTTACTTTTGAGTTTGCCAAAACACTGACCACTACATCCGTGAAATGTTTGTCATGACCATTACCTTAGGTTTGTAATTAAATGCTACTGGTTCTTCTATACATACCTAATTGCATGATAGTTTAAAATATATAAATATTTGAAATAATTATCCCAGTGGTTAACTTCTATATAATACGTTCACACACTGGATTCATAATTAAATGTAGTACTATAGGTCATTATACTGTACAACACACAACCATATGTACGTACCTAGCCTTTCAGCCATGCTATCAAAAAACACCCAGTCATTTCTAGTGGCTCTGGTAAAACAAACATAGTGACTAGTTTCTATGCACAGCACAGACAGGAGTTGCAGTTTTCCAGTTCTGAAGTCATTGCTAGGCTCCGATTTCAGCTGACAAGGCCTGTGACTTTGTCTGCTAGGATGGTTATGCCAGGAAACTGAACAGTCATTACAAAGATACAATTCCTTGCTGTCTGGTTCATTACTGCAGTCACTGCAAACACAATTACTTGACTTGTTGCAATTACAGCATTGCTTGTTTTCTAGAAGATTAAAATTGTTTAAAGCATAAAGAATGACAGTATACACACACATGCACACACAGCAAAGCTTACAAAGTAAAGTCTATGGAAGCCGTGTGGAACACAGCTATTGCCACCCGGTGAACCAGCACTGGGAGGCCTGTGCACCACTCAGAAACATGAACCTTGTGCAGGTAAATCCTCCTGGGGCAGGGCTAGTTACCCACGGGAGGACTGTCCAGGTCTCACAGAGAGAGGTCACAGAACCTGAAGTTCCACAATGACCCCAACACCATCAAATGAGACTAGGACAGCTGTGCATTTGTTTCCCCAGTAAACACAAGGTACTCATTGATGTTAGAGCTGGATGGGCTGCTTGACACCAGACCACCAGGTCCCGAATATACAGCTGGGTAGACCGGAGAAAAGTTTCTTGCTCAAGGAAAAAACAACAATAACAACACTAAATTGGCATAACCAGGCATCAAACCTGGAACCTCCTTTTGATCACCAGGCTCAATGGCGGATCCAGGATGGGGAATTTGGGGCAAATGCCCCCCTCACCTTGTGGAGGAGCCAGCCATATTTCTGATTAAAATAGCTACTAAACTTTGTCAGGCCAGGAAACTCATGATAATAAACACATTTTACTAACATTTATTGCAAAGTCACCTGAAACCAAAGCGAACCAAAGTCAAACTAGCTGTGAAATTGTTACCCAGCACCTTCGTGTGTACTAAGTGCCTCTAAAAATAATTGTCATATTGCTGTTTTTAAGACATTCAGAGCCTTTTAAACAGCTTTTAAGACTTCACAACCATCTGAAAGGCAAAAATCAACAGTGAGACACTACTAAGAGTTGATTATTTGCTCCTTCAAAAATGCAGCAACTAACAAGAGAACCTGGCTCTCTCCAACCACCTACAATTTAGCCTGTTTGTGCCCCTCCCCTTGCCAGCTCCTGGATCCGCCCCTGAAACTGATGCTCTAGCCACTTGGCTATACTGCCTCATCTCAACACACACACACCCACACACACACACACACACACACACACACACACACACACACACACACACACACACATGCACACACATTTTTATTGACCAATCTTAACACAATGGAAACAACAATGTGTGTAGTACTCTCCAGTTCAAAGTAAGAGGCATACAGGAGTTATGCTGGTTTTTGACCCTAAGCTTTCTTTGCAAGCTAGAAATAAAGTGAGCTGACGAACAGCCATGATGGTAGTGGCTCAGTGGTTAAGGGTTGGGGTGTTAAGTGTTAAGTGAGAAGGTCTCTGGTTTGAACCCCAAACAATTGTTGTTATTGTTTATGTTTTCCTACACTTTTCTCCTCGGTGACTATTCAATTAGAATATCTCAGCCTCATAATTCTACACTTGTTGATTTTGTAACTCTGTAGCTGTTACTTTGATTTCTACTAACCACAAAAGAATTGCATTTCAACAATTGATCTATGTAATTTTTAAAAGTTTTTCAAAAGGCAGTTAACCTTGTAGCTATGACAGAAAGTTGATCTATATAATAATATTGTCCATAATACAAGTATTTATCAAATTAGAATCAAACTTTGTATATGAATACACTTTCACGTGTGACTGGATCTGGGAAAAGCGGTGTTATGTTCATGACAGCAGATTTGATTTATTTTTCACGACAACACTATGTACGTGAATACACTATCAAATTTTATTGTCAAAATCAGCCCAGCTTGAGTGGTCTAGCTGCTTTTGCTGGCTGCCTTTCCAAAGCCCAGTGGCAAGCCATACGAGCCTGTACAAGGGGCATACATTAATTTTATCTAATACACTGGTATAGGTATAAGCCTATAAATGGAATAATATACACAACAACTTTAATCACTATTATGTACAATAATACATGTTTGTTTATTTAACATATAATGACCACTCTATCCCAAAGACTGTATATGACATTAATTTTCTCAGAAACATCATTAATACATCAACTTACTAGTTTCATATAATTCTCTAATATCCAGCTCTAATGATGGAATGATGCATTGAAATGATTTGAAATTTTTGCCATACCGAGGCATTTGTAGCAGTAACCTTGATGGATTCTAAACAAAGAATATGTTAAGTATTATCTACATGTCATAAATTAAATACATAAGACTTACCTTCACAAAACTGATATTTTGATCCAGAAACATTTTAGTTAACAGTTCTTGGGTATATACAATAGACACTCCTTCAATTGGCTCCACAAATAATTGGATCAAAAACTCTTGATCAATACCAGATGGTCGCCTGTTAGGCATTTCAGTACATATTTTAATAACAGAATACAAAATTAATTACCTTATATGTACAAAGGGATCCAACTGAAGGACATGTTTAAATAAAAAATTCAAAAACTCTTCAGGATCTATAGAAGTAAAAAATAAAAGCAACATACTACCTGTACACAAACAACCTTTTTCATCACTAGAAAAGCCTCTCATTTCTTGTAAGTTGGCTAAATGTGTTCTGAATACTTGAGTGGAATCTTGTAGCACAACACTCATCCTGAAAATGAATTACATACATAAATTGTGTACATACGTAGTTCAAAAATCAACAATATTTTACCACGAAGTGTTACTACAAAAACAAAAAAATGTGTTCGAAACAAAGTGCTGAATGTCTGTCAATAGCATTTTTTAATTATGATTGGATCTGGGAAAACCAGTTTTATCGCCACTGACAGCAGGTTTGATTTTTCACCACAAATACAAAGCTACATGAAACTATCAAATTTCACTGTCATCAAAATCAGCCACATTTGAGTGGTATGATTTTACTGGCTGCTTTTCCCAAGCCCAGCGGAGAGCCATACAAGCGTTCTGGGGCCTTGATGGAGCTCTGGCCAGCCTAGGGATGTAGCTGTACAGCTCTGGTATTGAATAAAGGAGTGCGCTGTAAATCGTTTATTTTAGCCAGTTTTGATACCTGAATGGTCCATAGTTTGGCCTACTTCATTCTGACGCGTTCCTCTTTAATTTTGTAAACAACCTCTTGCCCTGCCCTGCCCTCCACCCCCTCCCACCACTTCTATTGGGTCTCACCTATAGTATGTATGCATTGAGCTGGATCCTCAAAAACATTTAATAACTCATGGATACAATTACACATGATCTTGAAATTTGGCTCAATTTGTAGTGCTGTTTGACCCTCTAAAAATCTTTTCATTCAAATATCTGACACAATATTTATGGCCAATCAAAATTTTTTCCATACATTTTCTATGGGAAGCCATAAAACTGCACTGTATATTACATCTCTTTCCCAAACTTGTAACGGAGCCAAACTATACTTGTCTTTTGTCAACACCTTTACTGTCACCTTTAATCATCTGGTTGGCTGAAATATTAATTTTCTTGAGAAAAAATCCACTTTTCATTTTTGGCTGTTTTTCAGGATCCAGCTCAACTTGTACATACTATAGTATAATACAGACAACCTTAAATTAAAATATATGTGACCGGATCTGTGAAAAGGGGTCTTATAGCCTTTCCAAATTTCCTAGTTTTAGACTTTTTCTTACTATTTTTACTCTAAATTCAGCTGTAAAATGACAGTGTGGGACTTAAATCAATAGTTAATATTACATAAACAAGCACTGCTAGGATATCACATAGAGCACAAGTGCCCATAAATAGATGTTAGTGTATATCTGTATCTGCTATTATTTACACATGTTACTGATCTGATACCGATATGCAAAAACAAGGCCGATATAGCCAATAACCGATAGCCAATCCGATTATCAGTGCACCTCTACCTAACATAGCCCTATTCCTGGATGTAATTTTATGACAATGGGTTAAACACATGATGAGTTATGACTCATTATATGCTACCATATCGGATCGGCTTTGCTATTCGGCTTGGTAATATTATTTTATATTGGTTATCGGAATATCGGCTAAATGTCATATCGGTGCACCTCTAATATTAGGAGTGTAAGGCGACCAAATTTCAGGCTGGTACCATACACACAAGTCAAGGTGTGGATTATCAAGTACATGCAATTGGAAAGGTTATAGGACCCCTGTTTGCAGAGGTAAAATGGCAGGAAATTTAGCTGTTGACTACTTGTACAGTGAATACACTGAATGGTAACAAATTGAAAACATGTGAAAAATTGATACACCTTTGTCAAGCTACAATACACTGCATACTTAAAACAAGCATTTCTTGATACATTTAAATAGGTGTAGTTAAAATTATTGTGCAGGGATTAAATTTAATTTAATTCCAAACTACACAATAATGTTTACACATGTGAAAAGGTACCATTTTTGCACATCAGGACATAACAGTTTGAAGTATTCAGGGGTGGTGGAGCAGCCAAAGAATGAAATATGCACAATAGATTTGAAGCATACAAAACAACAGATATGAATGTTATCAAAGGGGTCTAGGAGGTTTCTCCTAGGAAAGTTTTCATGAATATTTCAGACCATTTCACTATGTTATTGTAAGAAGCTACCTACAACTTTTGAAAGAAATGTAAAAGTAACTGCTCTATTAGAGTATCTCGATCTTTTCTTGTAAGCATTGTTCAACAAAAATGCCCCCCTCCCCTAATTTCCACCACCTATTGAAGGAAGTATTCAATATTATAACTTGCAAATGGCTTGAAGTTGTTCCCATTAAGTGTTTACCATGAATACAGCTCTACATACATAGACATCTATACTTGTATTTGGTAGAATACAATTATACTACCAAAACTTTATGAAACGTTCAGCATTGATATTATACAGGTGATATGTTTAGAAGATAGGGGTGGTGAGTTGGCAGCTTATAAGAGCAAGAAATTGAGAGGAAAAACCAGTGAAGCTGTCAGGTTTATTTTGAGACCTCTATCCACTGGGAGCACTGGTGATCTATAGTTCATTACAAACCATTTGAGCAAAGCCAAAGTGGTATCAAGGCAGTATAAAAGGGGATTTACGTGGCCCCAGAAACACAGGCACAGAAAACAGACTCAACAGTGTGGCAAAAGCAAAACAGTAGCATAGCTAATTGTCTTTGACATAGCATACAGATACCTTTGTAAATCTGGCAATATATGCAACCTCAAAACCATTAATGCCACAAAAGGTTTAAAGGAACTATACTTTCCTAATGCTGTTGTAGTTAAGTATGCATTAGTGTATATGTATGCTTAAAATGTGCAGAGATGTATGCATATCTTTAGGTGTGGCTATCAGTCTTATGTAATCCTACGTAGGTATCCATGCATAAACAGAATCGTTACTCTGTTACTTACACTCTCAGTGGATAAATTATTTTGTTTTTGAGTATCTTTTGTACATGTTGTTCTTCACCACCAGTAGTGGCCACATTCAATAGTGCAACATCAAAGGCATCAGAGAAAGCAAACAGTCCATATAAAGTAGCATCAAGGTAACAGGAATTATGACAGCCTTGAATTCCCTTAGTTTCGGTATGTTTGTTTTCATCAAATTTTTCGGGTGGAACAACTGGTTGCTCTCTTTCATCATGCTCATACAGATTGGCTTCTAATGCTACAGGTGTAAAACAGTTCACAGTTAAACTTACATGCATTACAAAAGTATGTAATGGTGTCTAAAATTTACAGTATAGCCATGTGAAGACATTCAGTTACACTTTGCAACTACAAACTTCTTTTACTATAGAAATACATTTTTTATAGATTGATTACTTTATTTTATAAGGACACATTTGGGAAGCTCCTAAAATTTTTTTGTATTAACACACACAAGTTTTACAAATATATGTATAGCAACTGTATGGGCACGTATAAAAACTTTGACTATGTGTGCATGATCACAACGTTTTATTTGCTTGAAGGGAAATTTTTGAAAGAGTATCTTAAGTCTCAGACACTGAACAACAGATAATGTAATAAGAATGTCTTACGGTTTAATTGTCCTGTTGTGTCATTCACGTCAATAATAAATCTTTCATCAGGTTGTAGCTCAGAAAGTCGAATCTTATTGCAGCCACCAAATTCCTATTGGAAACATAAAAACTGCTACAACTAAGCATAAAAAACTTTGCAAACACCCAACCACATCCATTGTACTTATTTTTAATTGACTTATCAGTTAAATCTCAGCTACCCACCACTCCATTATTATACAAAAAATAGTGTGTCACATGCCTACTGCATAAAATGGTTTAATATTCTTACTATTGTTGTGAAATGTACATCTATGTAGCTATTTAATATAGTTGCTGATATTGTGTATATTTTGTCACTATGCACGACTACTACTATTATACTTTTATCAAAGTCAGGCCTCACTCCCTCCCTCTTGGGTCCTCATATACTAACTCAGAATTCAACAATCACACCTCAGCAACTGAAATTGCAGAGGTTATATACAAAATGTTACAAATGTTATTATAGCTGTTCATCCTTTTAGACTCTCTATTATGAAACAAGTACCAGGACTACTTTTGACTTGACATACAGAAATTGCAAAAACCCGTAAAATTCACTAGAGTTAGGCATGAAAATAATATACATACGTAAGTGCATAATATTATGTCAAAACAGTAAATCCATTGCTTACCCACTCGACTTTTGCCATCTGTTCATCTCTAACTAAAGATATCTCCTTGATTGTTCCATACTGTGGAGTATTGCCAAGTTGAATAGCAGAACCAACTTCTAACTGGTGTTGCACCTTCCTCAATGGAGGTGTATCTATGTAAATAAGCATAATTATGTATATGTAAGTTTTATTAAAACATGTACACATGCACATGTTGTATAGCAATATATGTGACCAAATTTGAAAAAACAATAAGGCTTCCACATACATCTATTTTTATGACTTTGAAACACCATAGCTCAATTTAACAGTATGCCATTCATTTCAAATTTTGGGTATTTTAAAATGCTAAGGAAGAATTGTATTAAACTTTTAGATCAATAGCTTACTGAGTAGTCAAGTTACAGTTGGCTAAAGTCAGTATTGGATGTGTGTGGAAGCCTTGTTGTTTTGTCACATTCGGCCACATATGTATGCACATAACTTTGAAATTCTCTGCTTATAAGATTATGTAGTAATAAGTAAGGCTTTCTGAGTAGTCTTCATTAAACATGAGTTGTAGAAAAATGATGAGTCACAGTGACTTGGTTTATGACCCAAATATTGTGCGAGTCTTTGTGATTGACATACAACTGTGGTATTCAAAAGACAATTAGCTACTGTTCAGTATAAAATCTTGAATTTACAGCACTACACCGTGCATGCATAGTTATAGCTTTTTATTTTCACATCAAATTCAACACAAATTAGTACATGGAATGCACTTAGAAATTTCCATGTGACTCATACGTATTTCTTTGGTTTGTTGATGGTAAAGGAGGGAAGGCACATAGTGAATCAAGAGTTTGTTAATGCAATTACTCAAGTTGATATGATACATTAGGAACAGGTGATACGATTAATTTTTATCTTACATGTCCACACTGTAGTGACTATACATGCGTTTTGTAGTAGACATGTTTTCATATAACCATTTTACTTAAAAATTTAAATTAAAACATCTTTGAAAGTTGTGTCCCCAGACCACCTGCTCCATGCAACTATAATACCCCCTTTGTCAAACCTAGGAGCCCCTTGTGATTTACAAGCTAAGTTTTGTAATGCCACATACATCACATCCTGTTGAGTCAAGAAGTTACTCGTACATAGCACTATAAACAAAATGCATATGTGCAACTAACAATGTTGAACAGGTCTTTGTCCAGGTTGAAGTGTTGACACTCGCACGAACTTTCCTCTTCCTGGACAGCACTTAAAATATTCTTTACCTTCATCCATGCCATCAGTGGCCTTGTCAACAGGTTCATCCTAACATTAGTTATGAGAGACATGTGCAGATACTCTATGCAGCATTGCTAGCATAGTATACACATTTACAATGGAAAACAATGAACCCTTAATGCACCCACCATACACTGTATACGTATGTATTCCCTTATGCAATATTATAAGTTAAAAGACCAAAGTAGTTAGGACTTTCGTCCACCACTAGGGCACTGAAAATGGAGTATCAGTGATTAGTTTAAACTATACAACTGACATATATAACGCATAACACACAAGTGTGATAGTGTACAGCGTAATTACTACCTAAGTACATCAAATTCTGACGTAACTTCATAAAAAATGGTTACAATTAGAAAAGTATATTCATCTTACCATTTCTATTCCAGCATACAACACCTTTTCAAGAGGTTGAAATGTTCCCAACCACTTGATCACTCCATACTTTGGTGGATCACCATATCGTATAACAGATCCTACTTCAAGTTTGTGTGGATTTTGATCTATGAATGTAAATCGTTGATTAACACTACATGTTGGTTATAGCTTTGCACTTCCATTTTAAACAAGCACCTAAAAGCAGTTACAAGCACTATCATGAATACATTCACATGGAAAGCAAATTAAAAATTATTTGCTGAATACCCAGAAAAGTAAGTATCCTTGTGAGAAACTGCTTTATAATGGATACAGCACATTAAAACATTTTTACAGATAGATGCTGAGGATATAAGTTGCATAAAGTCAACCAAGGTACTGTAGCTGCCTTGAAAAAATTTGCAGGAAATTAATTTTAATAATGCAAAAGATCGTGATACTCTAATAGAGTGGTCATGTTTTTTTATTATTATTAGCATAATGGATACACGTACAAGAGTACAATAAAATGTTATTAGGCTGTAAGCCTTTGTTCATATCCATGGCCTGTGCTGTCCCAGTACTTGTCAAGCTTTGCCTTGAAGGATGCAACAGTGTTTGTGGAAACTATTTCCTTAGGTAGATTGTTCCAATGATTGATAACTCGTTGAGTAAAGAAATTAGATCGGACATTCAATCTGGAGTTTGCCTTGACTTTTTTCTGGATAGTGGACACACCCATGAATATGCAAACAAAACAGTCACTGGACTTGGTCACTAAATGCCAGAAAGGGATGGAGATGCCTTACGATGGACTAAACAATTTATTGCTACACAGAAGTGAACAGATATACAATGCATATCACTTTTCTACCATACACATTTGAACATTGCCTAATGTAAGTCGTCTGCAATATCATAAGCTCATGTGAGCTGCACACTGCAGTTATAGTAGAATACTAGCACCACTTCTGCATACATTTCATATAATATAGTAGGAAATTGCATTTTCTAAGATAATTTTTTGTAATTTACCAGAAATACAAGGACTAGTATTACATACATTTTAGAAGTGACAATAAAGATGAAACAAAAATCAGTAGTTTTCTGCTTTATCAGATAGCACAAACCATATAGCTAGGCACTGGGCCACTGGAAGGTAAACGGTGATTCAACATGTAACTACCACAAGTCACATCGCAAATCTTAAAAATTGTTTAGTAGCCTGATAGCAGCATATTGCTAGACTACCTACAGAAAAAGGGCTGAAAAACCCAACTAGTTGTGACTTAATCCGCAGTGTTGGGAGTAACGCGTTACGTAATATTATTACTTTTGTGGTAACTAAGTAATATAATGAAATACGCTATAAAAATGGGTAATATAAGTTACTTTACTCACAAATGTAACGCGTTACCTAAGTAATATAGTTACTGTAACAAGTCTAATATTACGTAATATTATTACTACAAGTAACAAAGTTACTAATCTCGTTAGTTATCCTCTGGCCACAACGAAGTAATGAAGCCTATTGAATGAAGCTTATTCACCAGCTTCTTACTTATAACCAAGATTTGCACATTGTCCAACAACGCAATTATGTCACGTGATAAGGTGGTAGTTTCACACGTGACAGCTTAAAGCTGTGGACACAAAGTAATATAATATGTAATATTATTATAGTTACTTTATTTTATGGGTAACATGTAACTGTAACTAAATAGTTCAGTTGCAGGTAATATGTAATATGTAACTAGTTACTTTGTAACTTGCCAACACTGTTAATCCGCAAGCCATTTGGATTCCAGCCAAACAACACACAGTAGTTGGTTCAAGCAAAGGTATTTAAGCTATGAAAGGAAGGAGTAGACGCGTTTTTACTAAAGCTAAATGGGCCTTTATCAATCTCTATATATTATGCATAGCTTAAAAATCAAAGTAGTGAATTCTACAGTATGTAATCAATGCAATCATTGTTGGCTACCTCCAATTAACTAGTACATGGAATTCGCGAATTCTTTTAGTTAACGTGCAGAGCAGCAAAGAAAATCTGCTTTTAAAAATATTTTTTTGAACTCCCATTCAAGCGCTGTTTTTCAACCTTTTAAAATTTTTTCTACTATATGGTAGTAGTTATTGACCTTGTCTTTAAATTATGAGAGTTAATGTTTCATAAAATGAGCTGCATTATTGCCAGGAACCACAATGACAATACACACAAAGAGTACCTTTTGGTAATCTTCTAGGTCTAGGACCACTATAGGGTTGCAATACTGTCACATCTACAAATATTCCTCTGTTCGGTTTACAAGTGTAATACTCAACACCTGCCCAACATCCATCATCACTTTCTTCTTCAACATCTCCATCCTACATACAACAAAACTAATGGGTGTACGCATCTCAAACAGATACGTACATCTGTGCCATTTGTACATGAAAATGTTGCAATTACTATATATATATATGGTACGTATATACCCATCTTTGCCAAATCTGATAGGAAAGGGTGCACTCTATAAAAACCAGGTAGCATAAACAAAGATGGCAGATCAGAAATAGTTTCAGTGCTGTTAATAAATTGCATTGTCATGTCATTAAGTTGATTGTCATTTCTTGACTACCTCTTTTGATTTTAACACTAGCTTTATAAATCTTGTACAATTTACTTTGTTTTCTGATTTACTCCACACCTTCAGGCACACAAAAATCATAAGTTTTAACTGATCTGAATGAGTTGAGTATATAGCTCTTATGATCAAATTGAGTCACATGATCACAATTGGTTGTTATAGGTTTTGCCACTTTGTTGATGTTATCACAAAAAAAAATTGTGAAAGTGGCAATAATTCCAGTGTAGTCAAATAATATAAATGATACAATCAGAAAAAAATAACTGTGAAAGAAACAATAATTCTAGTGTAGCAGAAATAGAATATAAACAATATAATGCAAAGTCTATAAATGGAAATCCTCAGGATTTTGGCAATGCTCTTACTGCAATACAGTGGCCCTTTGGGTTGATATAAGCACTAGCAAGTCGGTAAGTTCTACACTAGTAATACCTGATCAGATTGTATGTATCTACAAAACAAAACATAGACTACATGTCACAGTTCGTAATACCATTTCTACTCCTGCCATTAGATTTTTGTCTTTGATTTCAGGTAATACTCCTATCCACTTAATGTCTCCACTCTGCTCACCGTACTCTATTACTGATCCTACCTTCAAGCAGTGTGGATTTGGGAAACTAAAATAGAATGTAAACCCAACAAAATTACACAAAAAGTACATACACGTCTAATCCACTAAAGCCATCGTCATGTTTTGAGGATTGAGGTTTGCTAGAGGTGTCATCAGTATCAGTATTTGATTGTTGGTGTGTTAGATCATTTTGCAATTCATCATGAGACTCAACAGTTACATGATCATCTTTGTGACCATCACCTTTGTCATCATGAGCAATTTCTCTTTGCACACAATAAACAGGTAGGAACACTTTAGATCCTTGTTTAGCAATTGAAAAATAGTCACATCCTGATGGAATTGTGATCAATTGAGGTATTCCATTGAGATCAATAAGTGTTTCCTACACATACAACAATACATAACATGTTTACATATGTATGTTTGCTAGAATGGTGTGGTTAAGTACAGGGTATTATCACTTGGCTTTTATCAATGACACAGACTTGTGCAAATTATAATGTTCTATTTAAGGAGTTGGTGTGCGTGTTCCATCAACTTTCATGTAGAGTGAAGCAAGGAGAGGTTGAGTATGTAATATGTCATTATGGACAATGTTTGCTAATGGGTAGTAAATTAGTGGAAACATCATCGTTCACAAACCAACTGTAACTGCAAACAATAATACTGTGTGTGTTAGTTCCCCTAGCAGAGAAATATCCAATTTTAGGAAATCGGCTAGGATACAAAACAAACACAACAAACACATCTCCTGTTACCATTACATGCAAACAAAATCTATCATGTTGCATGCATGCTCACAATTAACCAATACCACATGCAAATTTCAGTACATATTATATACAAGTACTGTCAACATGTTTGTAATGCAATACTCACAGCTTCTATTCCCACAATGGTAGTACCATCAGAAAGTAGTGACTTATCAGTTCCAATCCACTTCACAAGTCCTCTGTGTCTGTGATCATGTACATCACTGAAGGTCACATAGTCGTCAATTCTAACTGAAGGGACCTTCCCTGGTACTGGTTCATCAGATGGTTTAGCAGCATCTACAGCTTTGTAGTCAGTCAACATGTCCATCGATACAAAAACTACGGAATTGTTGTCACACTTGAAACAATGCTGTCCTTGATAAGAACCGTCACTATCTCCTACTTCTCTTCTTTCCTAGAGGTAGGCAATATATATGACAATTAATACCGAACTGTAGTATATGTGCACATGAGTATATCAAGAGAGTAAATGAGAAGTAGTTGTAGTGTAAGGAACTATAACAAAGTTACTAAAACAGGAATTGACCTGTACTGGTATTATAACAGTACTAATACTCTACTCAACTAATTCTCAACTCCATACCATTAATTCAACTCCAAATCTTGTTCCATCTAAACCAGGTAGTTCACCAATATATCTAATGACTCCTTTAATGGGAACAGGAATGGAGTCAACAGTTGTGGCCACTTCAGAGTCTTTCCCCAGTGATTCTATCCAGCGTAATGTACTAAACACTTTGACCCGATCAGCAAGAGCATCAACAGCTAACAACAGGTCTCTCTGTTTCATTGTTAACTTGTACAATTGTTCAAGGGAAGCAAACAGAAAGATACCAGACTGTCCATGTATACTGGAGGAATACACTATATAGTTTACTTGGAATTTGTGAACTTCTTTGATTGCTGTAGCATCTGAAGCTGCAAGACTTTCTATCAGGGAACCCTTGGGAATTTCTACTTGCTCAAATGATGGTACACACGCGGTATCTGAAAAGTGTTCCTTGTGTCCCTGAACATCCTCCAGCAACAAGGCATATGATGGAGTGTCATTAATATTCATAGTGAAATTAGCTACTATACTATAAAATAAGCAAGACTGTAAGTAAAATGTTGTATGCTGAAGACATAACAAATAACAATGTCTCATAATCAGCCATTTTTACACAGAACAACAGTGATACTATATATACACAGTATGTAAAAGTGACATCGCCAGTATTGGGGGTAACGCATTACTTATGTAATTATGTAAAAATTATTACTTTTGTGGTAACAAAGCAATATAATGATAAAAACTGGTAATATAACTCCAGTTACTTTACTTACAAATGCAATGTGTTACCTAAGTAATACATTTACTGTAGCGAGTCTAATATTATGTAATATTATTACTACAAGTTAGGAAATTACTAATCTCGTTAGGAGTAACGCCTAGCCACAACGAAGTAACGAAGCCTACTAAATGAAGGTTATTCACCAGCTTCTTACTTACAGCCAAGATTTGCACATTGTCCAACAACACAATCATGCCATGTGATAAGGTGGTAGTTTCACACGTGACAGCTTAAGGCTGTGGATACAAAGTAATATAATATGTAATATTACTATAGTTACTTTATTATATGGGTAATATGTAACTGTAACTAAATAGTTCAGTTAAAAGTAATATATAACGAGTTACTTTTTAAAAGTAATTGCCCCAACACTGGACATCACCAGGAGATTTATATATACGCACAAAATAAAGACAAATAATTATAACACAAGGGTACTACATTTCATCTTAAGACCACTCTTTGAGTGCTATATTTTTGTGAGCAAGACAATGCTTTAACTGGTGTAAAGGGCCATTTAGCTGCACATGAGGTAAACAACACACAGGAAAAAAAATTATTTGAAACTCACCAAGTAGCCTTGAAATCCATTGTATTCAATAGATTTACTCATCTAAAAATGCTTCCCTCTGGTCTCGCAGCCCACCCACAATTTTATATTGCCCACGTTCCTATTGTATACTTACTTGATATAAAACTGAGAGAAAACCATCAATTATGAAGTGATGAAAGTATATAAATTACAGAAAGTGTGATAATCCTCAGTCACATGTGACCACGTGTATGGTCCTCATATAAACTGTTCCATATGGCAATATAATAATGCTTTTTTTTACATTGATCTCGATCCATTGTAGCTACATGTGTATCATGAAATAGGACATTCTGGAAACACAAGACCTAGTTATGGCAGACAGAAAACTGTTAATCAGACAGACCGGCTCGATCTACTAGCTCCTTATATGAACAAAAATTCACAGCCCGACAGATATGACTGTAAGATTCATTATATAATATGACTATGACGAAACACTGCCTAGTTTGGGTCATGCCTCAAGAATATACAACATATCCACCGTATTAACAAGCTAATAATTTCTCCTCAAAATCACTAACACAGAGCCATTGTTATTTGTAATTCAGAAACACTGAGTAGCAGTGCATGAAGTGAAAACCTGTCAGTGCACCGTGAAACTGGGCGACAAATGAAGCCAACAGCGGCTTTTAAAAAGTGCCACACTCAGTTAGCCAACTAGATGGTCTGAGAATTGATTAATCTCTCCTCGAATCTCGCTGGCTCATCCCACGCGACGCTACTTATCCGAAAAAGTAGTCGCCCAAAACTAGCATCTCGACTAGCTAGTTAGTTTACATGTACATATCGAGGACATATATACAGTATGGTGTACACACTGTACCTGTGTACGTAGTTGCTGAACCCTGAAACGCTTCGAAATAAACGAAACACGCCCCAACTAAATGATTTTGTGTGGGAGTGGGAAAAGTCCCTTGTGACTTGGTAAGAGGCGCTGTAATTAGGAAGGTCCAGCTTATTACAGAATTACATCAGACAATCAATACAATTAGATAATCACATGTAACTGATGAATCAACCTATATAAAAAAAGCTATATAGCCAATTCCAATGCTATCAGTACAAAAGTTACTAGCTAAATTAATATGTATGAATGACAGAGGTTTTTGTGGGATTTCCTTCCTTGTAGCTATAGCTACATCCATGTACCAGCAAATATCCAAGTGGCATTATTAATTTGTTTGTAGGTACCTGGAAGCATGGCAGCAAGACTATAAAGACTGCTGGGGAGGCATAGATCAGTTGAGGTTGGGCTGTCTGGGGGATTCAGGACTTCAGGTAGAGTTATTTAGTTCATACAGCCATCAGGTTTTAATTGTGGACCAGAGACTCAACTTTTAGTCAGCATAGTTTTGTCGTGAGAACTTGTAGGTTTCACATTGTCAATGTGAGTAGCTATTGGGCTTGAGGGTACCAAATAACTATTACTATGAGACAGTGCAAATTGTTTTAAATGAAAAAAAATAAAAGACATAGAGAGTAGTAGGATATATATATGTGACTATACAAAACATGACAGTTTGAAGTGATGATCATCTCAAAGCTGATAGAGCTACATAACTGCTCTAGTTTAGTTGCAGTACGGTAACTCTCCAAGATATAGACATGATAACAAAAAAGACATACATAGCAAGATATTGATTTTTAAAAAGTTTTTTTTAGTTAGGGGGACAGGATATGAACACTGCGAAGCATGAGAGATGAGAGTTCTGGGGCATGGTAAGGATGGATAACTGTCAACGTAGATCTGTCACTCAAGCTACACTGTAGTACAATACAGTATATCTATATAGGGCAAACTTTTAATGAGTCAATTGTGACCTGATTTTGGAAAACCTACCTTTTGGGTACATATTGGTCAACTGTTTCTTTTTTAGCTAAAATGAAGCACTGGTATTTATCTACCTTGTGTAAGTTATGTTAAATTTTTAGCTTGACATCTTGAAGCATCCCAGAGAAACCAATTTACTGCTAATTATAGTAATGCTATCTAAGATACATAAAAGAGATCTCTGATAGTTAAATAAAGTGTTCTTAGTACTTTTCTGCAATTAAATAATGTGTATCATTGTCTAAATACATGCCATTTCATCACCTGAACAAATCATGAATTAATTGGTGTCCCACACATGTGATTGCTTTATCCAAAATTAAGTCAATTGAGTTTCCCACAACTTTTGCATGTTCCCAAAAGGTAGGCTTTTCCAAGATCTAGTCAGAATTGACAATCTTGCACTAGCTATGTTGGTGGAAGTGATACACATAATGTGTACAGTAATTGGATGGCATTAAACAGTTTTGACATCGAGATTCTTATTCTTAAGAGTCTAGGTTATAATAATAGTATGCTCATTACTGTAGCAACAAGTATGTGATGCATATCTCATACCATGTGATTGTGTACACTTCTCCACAATAGCATATATTAATATACTGTCCTCATTGATGGCAGTAGTTAGGAACCATGTACTGTCCCATGTAACCATATTCTTATAGGTAGCCAATATAGCAGTTACTACATATATACAACACAATTATAATCCTGTGAATTTATAGCTATACACATGCACATAGCTACATGTAAAAATGTATAGATTCAGCTACCTACTGTAATACCAAGTGTAGTAAATTAATGAGGGCCTCACAGATGATGATTATTGTTATTATTGAGTTCATCTTTGTGATGACTACAGTTAATCCAGAGTGAGAAAGAGACAAAATACACAAACTAAAGATCAAAACAGGACTGAAGCCAATCAATAGTCAGGTAGTGTAGCTACACAATGATGGTGTCAGTTGCCCATTACAATATTTGTGTAATATCTGGTCATAAATCCTACTGAGACATAGCTACAGAAAGAGTATGACATATCAACCTGTTGAATATACTGTATACTGAGGAATACATTAGAGCGTCAAAGAAAACAGCTTTACAGCTACATATATAACTAGCTATACAGCATCTAAATAAACAATGCACATATGAAAGTCTGTACGACAATGAGACATTGATAGATATTAATAATAATCTAGATGTTGTATTAGCACTATAGTACATAGCGTAAATGTTAAACATACTTTGTGAGGCATACGTACATCTCTGAAGTCATTCACATGCACAAAACAATACTTGTCGAAATACCAAATAAGTACAGATACAATGTTATGAAAATACACACATTATTAATGTATATGTCTAGTCAAAGACTGGCACAAACTCTAGAACAAACATCTCTAGCATTCATTGTGATAATAAGAGAAGACAGATATCTTTCAAGTGCTGGGTAATATATGAGCTTTGAATGAAAATCACTACCTTCATGATAAGCTGGTCTTTGTGAATCAATGGTTTGCTGTATGCTTACAGCAAGTTCCTTAACCTTCGAACTGGCCATCAGTTGTTCAAACAAAACTTTATCTGTAACTTTGAAGTCCTTGTGGATCATGTTCATTAGAGTAACATTTGTCACACCTAGTATAGTTTTCATTACTAGTAATTCCATTGTGGCATTAGCTAAAGCATTTTTGATATGATTGTAAAATGTCAATCGATTCTTATGGTTCCAATGGGTAATGCCCTCAATGGTTGCGGTAAGATATCTTTCGAATGTAGAGGGAAACCAAATGGTATGTAAGGCTAGGTAGACTTTATATAAGTCTAAAAGTGAATGCATCAGTTTTTCATTCTCAATTTGATAAACTAAACAGTGAGTTAAATTCAGTTGCTTTTGTATGACTGTCACACTATCAAAATCATCATCAGGTTTTATGTGAAACAAATTTACAAGTATATTAATGTAGTCAGAAATGTTTAGCCCTGTCTGATTTGTATGTGGTAACTGCTGATCATTGCTAAACCTCTTGTTGTCAGTAGGATGACTGGAAATCAATGATACATTCCTTAGTTTTTTTGTATCACTGATATCACTTGCAGGAACAGTATTGGCAGTAGTCTGTGTGGCTGGTTTTACAAGAGAGGTGATAATGATAGGCTCTCTATTAATGGTGTCACTATTAGCATTAACCTGAGTGGTTATTAGAGTTCTACTCTCTACAGCTTCCTTTGGTATATTAACTATAACTGTGCTGCCAAAATCCACTCCTTTAAAGCCAAGCATAACCAACAAAAATAAAACCAGCATAGTTGCTCCATACATATTCCTATGAATTTTCCGTGAGAAAAATTGTAGACACTGCACAAGATTGTATTTCAGTGGATGGAAATGTTTCACCTGTGTGGAGCAAAAGTATAAACAAATATGTGCAATTATGTGTATTGCACAGTTATGCTAATGTAGCTATGTGTTAATGTTTACAGCTAACCTCCTGCTGTTTGTGCAGCTCTTCTAGCAGTAGATCGGCTAAATCTTTATGTGTAGACAGTCCAGGATGTGTAGAGCTCTCATTCAGGCACCACAGAAAGTTGTTCCACCAGTCATGTCCTTTGCTTGGTAGCATTTCAATCATCAAGTCAATCCGTTCTCCATATGAATGGTCTCTATTTTGAAGTTTATATAACTCATCATCTGTCAGCATGTAGGTCTGATTGAGAAATGGGATGATAGCCACCAGGTTAAGTGTTGTACGAATATTCTGGTGCAGTCTTTTTATAGCATATTCTTTTGCTGTGCCCATTTTAATCTGTCCCTGTATGTACACAAGTATAGTAACAAAATCTATAAATTCTAACAATCATTATTAGTTTATAGTAATAGACCCGTTAAAAAGTTTTCAAATTCTTGGGGTGAACAACACCAAGTCTATTAGTGCAGTGCAATCTCTGTTCAATTATCTATACTTCTGTTAACTGAATTACAAAAGGATTGTCCATTGAATATTGTGTACTGTTCTTTAACAGTGATAACCATGGTGCACAACGATTACCCATACAGTCAACCACTACTACGAAATGTGATCCTCCCCCAGGATAAGCAAGACACCACTAGCTGTATACAGGCAGTGAGTGGCAACATACGTATTTTGCATACAAATCTGCAATACTACATACAATAAGTTAAAACTCACCATGCGATTATGCTTATGTCAATTAGCTACAGTGTAAAATTTAATCTTTCAAATTAAAGCAAACAAAATGTTGTACTCATAGTAAGGAATTTTACAAGTCTACCGGTTGTCCTCCATATTTGACTGTAAGTACATACATGTGTTTAGCATGCAGTAGCTCAGCTGCAATCAAACCTTAGAGTAACATTAGTCCCTTTGCTGCTGAGGGTTTGTCTTACTATTATACTGTAAATACCTTGACAGTTCTGCCTTGTATATGTCCATTACAATACGTGCACCATCCCATCAATGTTAAAATGCACACCCTTGGGGGTTCCAAGTAGTTCCTCACTAAAAGCAGTAGCATCATATTGGACTGCCTATGGATAAGTGCCACCCTAGAGAAAAGTGCAGCTTTTCCTAACTTGCTGCAATGTGCATGATAATATTGTCAACTATAGCAATGGAAAAAGCACCAACCAGACAATGATTCACATTTGACAAGAATGAGAAGACACAACCTATACATATATATTATTATGAGTAATATTGTATAGCTACCATAATATTGGCTGTGTTATAAGACAATAACCCGATTGAGTGACTGACTATTCTGTACTATAAAATCTAGAACCCACCTTATACTCCAACATAGTTGATCAGTTTATCGGTTATCTAGACAAAACCATGTATACATATATAGGAGCTACTACAGACCATATCTCATAATATAAGTGAAGATTTCATGTGCAGTGTCATTAAATTGTGCAATAGTTGCATATTAAGGTCTCTGTACATACACAGTGAGCTAGAGCTTACTGGATAGGTAATGGATTGTTTTCTACCAATAGAAAATGCACAACTGTACGTGTGATAACACTGTGTGGATTCTATTTTAGATGGGGCTTCTTCTACAGCATGAGACCTTACACGGATTTAAGTTATTGAATGATAAATTCTGTTAGTCCATACTTGATGATTTGATACTTGTAATAATATACTCAGTAACACAGATGAGTATATAGCTGGTTGCTATATAGTGACATGATTGTATACAGTGACAGATATGAAAATTATATAACAGTACTGATATACCTGTAAACTGATGCTGATATCCTGGGTAGGTCCATCATTATATCAATTTATACATATGCATATAATTAATGTAATAGTAATTTAACATCATAACATGTTTATGTGTGCCAACATTGTGCTACACCTAAACTACAACTACTCCATACCGTCCATATGGTCTTTCCTTGTCCTACTATATCCATTGACAATGCTAGAATAGGAAATGTTGAAAGTAGTCACATGTATAGTGGTGCAGGTGATGAAGCCAATGATGTTACCACCTACTCTCTTACATGGTCATATGGAACTGTACAACTAGTAACATACGTAATACACGATGAGACAAGAAATGGACTCAAAATAGTCTATGAACTTATGCTTGTTTATACTGTATGTGTGATTATAGATACACATAATATTGGCTACTAAATTAAAACGTGCAAAACTTGCAGGCAATCACATGCTATAGTATACACAAGTATAAACTATGAGTGTCAAAGTGATACCATATATTGGTGTAAAGTTATTATCAGTTTGTCTGTGTCTTGCTTTCTAAGTGAAAAATTCTGATCCACATATTAATTTTGTCTTTCAAACCTACCAGACTAACTTAACACAGTGAAACCTCATTAATACGACCAAAAATAGTCTCAGTATGGTGGTCATATGCATGTTAATGATCATGTAACACACATTTGCTGTGTTTGAGAACTTCTAGAGGAGGCCACTACAGGAGGTGGTCATAATTATTAAGGAGATGGTCTTTAATTACATTTAATACAATCAACTGTTCTATTGAGTTTCCAAGCATGGGAACTAAGGAAATTTTAATGGTGACTTTTCAATGATGCAGCTGGAGTGTAGTGACATTGCGTGTGTGTGTGTGTGTGTGTGTGTGCGAAGAATATCTTTTATATAGTGCGGCTATATTATAGAACACACATGTTACTATAGGGTTGGTAACATCACATCTAGTGTCCTCAATACAACTGTCGCATATACATGCATGCCTCTTGCCATTTTAATACAGTTATTTGAACCTAGCTATTAATATTATATTATTGTTGCTAAATGCAAGTACAGTACAGAAGATAGAAGTAGCTACATGGCTGCATTGTCTATAATAAATTGTAACTTGAAGTCATCCATGCATGTGTGTATAAGCTACCTATGGTTAATTAGAAAAGAGGCTGTCACAGTAGTGTACTTTAATACAATGTTTGATCCAATGTCAACTCTAATAATCATTTTTCAAATCTTGGATACGAATGTTGAATCACATAAGCCACTGCAATAATTAGTTTTACTGCAACTTTAATTTTCTTGAGTCTTGCAAACTTTTTTTGCTGCATTGTCACTTACCTTACCAGAAATGCAAAATGATATTTTCCTTACATATAGCTTGACAGCCATGGAAGAGTATAATGACCAAATTTGTGAAAAGGCTAGGGGTCTTCAGGCTCCACATACATTCCATTATTTTGTCAACTTTTATGATTCATAACTTCAGATAGAAAGCGGTTGCCACCTTGGAAATTGATCAGTAGTGAGTACCAGCATGGTGAAAATTTCAGGTTTTTTGGTGCCTTGAAAACTGTGTAAGGAATGGTCCTTAGCATTGGATACTTAATTATCTGTAACAGCAGCAGCAATTAAGCTACTATAACTAATTTATTATAAGTTTTCTTATCTGGTACACATAGCCTCTTCTGTTTTGCAAGAAATTTGTTGGTTACTATATATCATTGCTAGCGCTGTGCAGTCTGCTGAATAATTTTTGAACAGCAACAAAGCTAGCAATAGTTACATATGTGTCACCTCCAGGTTGAGTTTAGCAGACATCCAACATTGTGACAAATTAAAGGATAATGTCTCCTGCATCTAAATGAGTTTCTGGGCCTTTTAAAATCTATTTATTTTAAACTGATATCCTTGTATAGACCATAATAAAGTCAAACAACTATGTATATAAAATATGACTTACATAGCTTGCTTGCAAAATGTATTTAGTAGAAAATTTGATGAAAATAATCATAATAATTATAATTCCGCAAAATTAATAGTGACAGTAAAATTGACTATGCTGATGATCATGCTAAGAAATATTAATAAAATACCATGTACAAATGTGACCAAATTTTGGAAAATCACCCATATTGTCGTGCATGAATAATTAGAATTTTAATGTTTAGGGTGATGCTGTTTAGTGCAGGATGCTGTTCATTTCAAAAACCTTCTTGTATATAATTCAAGGAATTGAGAATTGAATCGATTAAAATCATTAACAAGTGGATTTACACCAAGAAACGTATTACTTAATTGTTAAAATATTTTATGTGTCAAATGCACCCATTTGGGTGATTTCCAAAATTCTGAATTATATATATATATATATATATACATGCATTCAATAAACAGGTTTCTTGAGCTCATCAACACTACAGAGTCCACTCGGAATGAAATAAATAACATTATATTGGTAATACATATTACAAGAAATAAGGAGTGGCATGTTCTAGTTCAGTTTACTGTCATGTATCTAGACAGCAGGCAGGTAAATATCAATGCTACATTTTATACATAGCTAGCTCCTATAATGTTTACATACCACATTTTCAACTCTTAAATTAAATCAATGTTGTCCAAAAGACTCAAAGCGCTATACTGCTACAACTATAAAATAAGATAATTCAGTTATAGGTGGATCACAAATTATAAAGCTAAAAATCTTAACATAACATAGCTTGTGTAAAAATATAAGTGTACATTGTTGTTTGACTTGTATTTAACAAGTCTTAACATAACCATATAGTGTAAAAAGTTATTTTTTAAAAAGTGTGAATAGGTAAAACATGCATTACAACACATAAAAAAAGTATTCAATATTAGCCTACATACATATGTACTTATACTTGTAGTGCAAAAGAAAATACATGCAGATGTAGCATCATGTTCACAGGTAAGAGTTGTTAATGCTTAGCAGCAGCAATCCCATCCAACTGCAATAGAATATCATACATTGTCGGTCTGTCACTTGACTGTTGTTTGGTACAATTGTTAACCAGTTGATAATACTGTGGATATTGTTGTTTGACTTGTGCTTTAAGGGTGTTCACTATCTGAAATGGATGAGTTTTGGTGAGAGTTTCAATGATAACAACTCCAAAGCTATACACATCCATTTTGGGGGAATGCTTTGTGTAATCAGCAGCTTCAGGGGCTCCATAGGCCATTGCTCCAGGACCAGCAGTGGCTACTTGCTGTTGTATCTTAGCAGTACCCAAGTCTCCTAGTTTGGCCAGCCATTCACCATTGTAGAGTACCTTCAGTAACACATTGGCACTACTCACATCACGATGGATTACCGGATCTGGCCTGGTGTGTAAGAAATGGAGAGCCTTAGCAACATCATGAAGAATACCATTAATCTGATGATCCTTAACTATTTCTTCTTCATATGCACTCCTCAGGCTAGTATCCATCATCTCCATCAAGATTACTGGAGGACCTTCTAGTGTAGCTCCAAGGAAAGTTACAATATTCTGATGTTGACACTCAAGAGCCATTTCCATTTCTCGTTGAAATAGTTGTCTGGTTCTTGGAGCAGTAATAAGTTTGTGAAGGCACTTAGCAGCAACAGTGGCTTCTCGAAATGTAGCCTCATGGACAGTAGCCCAAGCTCCTCTACCAATTTCCTTCCCAATTGTTAACTGATCAATTGAAACAACCCACAGTCTACTACAGGTCAACATGGACTGTACACCCAACAACTGTTGTTGAGTGAGGGACAGCTGGTTTGTAGTGTGAGACAGTTGGCTCTGTAAAAAACTGTTGCTTGCTTTCATTTCTTTTTGCACATCCAAAAATTGTTGCTGGGTGATGGAAAGTTGGTTTTGCATTTGAGACAACTGATTCAGTAACAGAGCATTACTTGCTTTCAAGTCTTCATTGCATCTCTGCATATCCACAGATTGCTTTTGTGCGATGGAAAACTGGTTCTGATTCTGCAACAGTTGAATCTGTAGGTTAGTCATGCTAATTCTCAAATCATTGTTAGTTTTCTTCACATCTAACAACTGTTGTTGAGCAAGGGATAACTCATTCTGCAAGTAACTATTATCTAGTTTCAATTGTTCATTGCTTTTCTGCACATCCAATGACTTTTGGAAGGATTGGCGTACATTTATATCCATTCTTTGAACCATTTCGTTAATTTCTCTAACCTTTCTTTCTATTTCATTTGTGTCTTGATGTGGTTTACTAACAGTAGAGCCGGCAGCAATAATTTGGCCACTGCTTTCAAGTTGCAATGCCTGCTGTGACTGTTTCATTTTATTCTCTGGTGTTGTAAGATGCTGAGGATGTACAACAGAAGAGATTTCATGTCTTGTATCAGATTCTAAATAACATAAAAATAAGAACATTACACTAAAGAAAATTTATTAAAAATTATAGAACTTGGTGTGGGAAAGATCAAAGGAAAAGATGTACTTTAAACTTCATAAAGTACACTTTAGGGTAAACAGTGCTTTATTTCCCACAAAGAGTGCTTTATTGCACCGCAAAGAGTACTTTATTACAATAAAGCACTGTTTGTGGGCAATAAGCACAGTTGCCCACGTGCTTTAGTGCAGGCTAATAGCCAGTGGTGCTCACGCCAGTACGACTAATCACCCAAGCTGGTGAAGGCTGATACCCCTCGCCACACTGAGTGGTCAATCACCGAATACGAATTCTACCACTGGATTGCTTTATAGATGATGGGTGGGAGAAGGTAATGTTTCTGTTATGTTTGTTAATGTAAGTGGACAAGTCCTGGAGATATCACAGAAAATACAGGGTACTTCATTATGTGTCACAATAGAATCAATTGTGGGTTGTGACCAAAACCTGCTAAAATACACAATGAACGTCTGCTATGCCAAACTATGGTGAACTACTTGTGAGTTACTTTGTTAAACTAGTTTGTGTGTATTCAGGCTGCTAATACCGTATTTCTATGAATATAAGCTGCGAGAAATTTTCACAAGTTAAATTTTCGTGTTAATATATTTTCACCTGTGTCCTCAAGCGACGAAAATTTTTTAACAATGGATTACGTAACTTTATTAATTCTATACAGCCTTTTTTGTATATATGTAGGAGAAGGAGAATGACAAGCAGCGAAACTGAAGTGTGGCGTCTATGTTCTATGGAGGCTTCACTCCAAATTCAGAAGTTGTCCGTCACAAATTACTGAACTCGCAATCAAGCAATGGACTGGAGTGGAATTTCTGTAGCTAGAAGCTCATTCCATGCAACTTGCATATTTGTACATATATACTTCATTTAATGTGTCCTGTAGTAGCTGTCTATCAGGGAATGGCTTCATTAGCTATCAATGTGCGACAAAATAGACGAAGACAGCTCCCCTCTCTCCTAGAATGAGGGAGGCCTTTGTTGACAAAAATGTTTTTAACGGTTTATAAACATAGACATACGGTAATTCATGCAACGCGTGTTAATTACGAGTCCTAGTGTATGGCACAACTAGAAAGTTCCATAAATCATTTAAAACATTGCCTTGCTTGTGCTACAGGGTATATGAAAATAAAGCACTTGAAACTTGGCCTCAATGCTAATAAAGCACTCGGCTTCGCCTTGTGCTTTATTCGCATCTTGGCTGCACGCCTCGTGCTTTATTTTCATATAGCACCTACAGCAATGCTTTAACATATACAGAAAACACTTTATGTAATAGTTATACCATGGCTGCGAGGGATTTTGCTGATATATACACCCAAAGCACGAGGGCCGCAGGCCCGAGGGCTGCGGGTGTATATGTCAGCAAAATCCCAAGCAGCCATGATACAAGTGATATATATCACTTGGGGCGCACTCACCTAATAGGTGAAAGAACTAATGAGAACTCATCCCATTTGTTTTATACAGTAGCATCTGAAGATCGATTGTGGTTTTAATAGCATGGGCTAATAGCCATCAAAACGTTGTCCATACATTAAAACGTCATTAATACGTTACTATGCTTCAACACGCAATGTTAGAAAACTTGCAATTGTGGGATGGAGTTTATATTGTTATCATTTTTGTACTAAGTTAAGCCAATTAACTTCGCTATTGGGACAGTAAGTAAGTTATTATATTAAGTTAAGTACTTAGAACTGTAAGTTACTAACCTATTTCAACGTAGCAGTAGTAGCTTTGCTGTTCCGTGGTCTGTTCAAAGGCTGATACGCGGTGGGTAGAAATACGCATCCACAATCGCCCAAACAATTATTTTGTGCCTTCATTATCCTTTAGTAACAACCAACTACTCTATCTTAGCCTATGTACTAAGCTTAGCAACCTCTACAAAACCGAGTCCCACAATACAAAGCTCTATGTCGCTCAATATAACGAGTCAAAGCGCATCGATTCTTTGAACTGGCTGGGTATCAAAGTCATTGGCAAACCGCTTTCCCATGATATTGCCCATATTGCCCGGGCAATATGCGAGTTAAACACCGAGCGGCGCCTTTGAACGCCCACGCTAAAGTGGTATATAAAACATAATTATGCTGAACAACATCTAAAAAAGAAAAACTAATGGTATGATTTTCAATAATTCAAAATTCTGTGGTACATGCAATAAGTACTTGCAAAGTATATCAGCATCAAGATACATGCTACGTACCAATACAGAATGTAAAATTCTTTTGGGTGCATATATTAGTGTTCAAGGTGAATGCAAACCAAGAGCATTGTAGCTGAATTCCATAATACATACATGCATCCAGAAAACAATATGGTCAAAAATACATTAGTACTGTTCATAGTTGTACAAGTTAATGTATATAATAACTGCCAAATAAATTACAGATCTGCAAGAATCCCACATGTTAGCGTAAGCCTAAATTTACAGTAGAATACAATAAACACAATTAATGGGTGAAATATTCACGTAACAAGTAGAAGGAAAAATTAGAATTTTAAGTTGGATTAGAGATCAAAGATGAAAAAAGTAGTGAAACAAGTGAATAGCTAAAAAGTAGTGAAACAAGGAAGGTTGCCTACACCTGCAGATATACTAGTACACATTAAATCCCTAAACTTTAGTCTATAACCATGACTGAACTAGGAATTAAATGTCCATTAGTATATCTGCAGGTATAGGCAACCTTCCTTGCTTCACCACTTTTTAGCTATTCCCTTTTTTCACTACTTGTTTATTCTTGAATCCCTAATCCAACTTACAATTCTTGATTTCTACTTGTTTGTTTACTTTTTATAACATAGCTAGCATTGGTGCCTGCCCTACGTGCAGGACCATGTCCATACTAACTAAAAGTTATAGGTATTAAACATCATCACTATGTATTCACACAGCATGCATGATGGCCTAGGGTGGGATATGTTGATATTTCAATTTCACCTTACTCATGTAATTGTAAATAGCTTGCAGGAACTGCATGCCCTGAGCCATTCTTAAATTACATTTCGGAAGCTGTGATAGATGTACCAGCGCTGTAGAGTGCTTAATCCAATGTGAGAAATGTATTTATGTTCAGGTTGTGAGAAAATTCCAGAAAACGTGATGGCAACTGTATATAGTATGTTCACGTTGAGCTGAATCCTGAAAAACAACTAAAAATTATTATTTCTCAACAGAGTTAATATTTCAGCCAACCAGATGATTATTGGTAACAGCAAAGGTGTCAACAACAGACACGTATGGTTTGGCTCCATTACAAGTTCGGGAAAGGGCTGTAATGGATGCTGTACTTATAGGGCTTCCCTATAGGAAATGTATTGTGAAAATTTTGATTGGCCATAAATATCATGTCTAACATTTGAACAAAAAGATTTTGAAGCGGGTCAAGCAGTACTACAAATGAGCCAAATTTCAGGATCATGTGTAATTGCATCCATGAGTTATTAAATGTTTTTGAGGATTCAGCTCAACGTGAACATACTATAGGTGATTATAGATAGTCAAATTCATTGGTTTTGCCAGTATTGTGATGCATTGGTTTACAAAGCTCTGAATGATTTTGGGCATGATTGAAAGCTTAACTAATACTGTGCAAAGTAGTGTATCTCACAGTTTAAAGAAAGCAATTTCCCAGTAACTTCAATGTATTGAAGAAAAACTTAAGATTTTAGAGAGTTCGTGTACTAGTTTAAGCAATGTTGTTTCACGTACAGAAGAGTCTGGTTTCTCCTATGAAATCATCTGCACTTCAGAGTCGCCCTCGTTTATCCAATTTAGTGTTGTTTTAGTAAGTAAGGACTTTTAGTTTTTAGCTTTAGTGATTTTTCTTAATTCCTTTTAGTTACGGTTATATTTTCTGCGTTATTCCGCCCCGCCCCGCCCTGCCGCCAATGTCAATGTCAATTTAATGTATTTACTAATGTTCAAAACTTTTGAAAAGTTTTGAACATTAGTAATACATTACCATTGAAAAGGACACGCCCCCAAAATCATGTAAAATGCACAAAATGGCATAAAAATACAGTGATTTTCGTGTACTTTCGAAATGCCAGCAACATTACATGGTGGTACCCACAAAAAAGGTCTGTGTATTACTCACAAACCTCTAAGGAACACTCCACCTTGTTCTCATGGCTCTAGCTGCAGTGCATATCACTGCCTTTTCACGAATTCTGCCACTTGTTCATCGTTTCGTCCAATGCGTAATGTACAGGGAATGTATTGTGAGATTCACCAGTTGCCAAGACCATAGGAATTCACCCTAAACTAATTAGTCTAAATAGAATAAACAGTCGGGAATACCATATATATGAATTATTCTTTGATATTTCGAAGGAATTGGACCAAGAGTGGCTGGTCTAGTAACCGCCTTTTTACTGTTTAGATGAAATATACGGGAGAACATCCGTGTGAGTGACTTTGTTCGCAATAGTTGGGTTCTTGATTATATAAGTCAGTATAAGTCTTTATAAACACAACTTGTATTTCCTAGTCCTCAGTTTAGTGGGTTTTGAGCATGCCGCCACGTCATTTGAAATGCAGAAGTTTGTAAATATCAGTAAATTACCATATTTGCATTAGATTCGCAATCCCAATGGCTATTTTTGATATAGTTATAGTTTAAAATGTGAAAATCTTTTAGTTACAGTTTTAGTTATATATCTTTCTTAATTCTTTTAGTTTTAGATTTAGTTTTAGTGAATTATTCTGTTGTATTTTAGTTATAGATTTAGTTTTAGTTATATGTGACCGGATCTGCAAAAACCCGACACAATCATGCATTTTCAAATTCTTGTTTATTAAATATTTATAATCTACTTAGCCAAGTGTACCCTCGGACAAAGTTTCAGCCTCATATGCCGATAGCTTTAGGAGTTACAGCCCTACAAAGTAGCAACAACAGAAAAATCGATTTGTACAGCAAGTATAGGGAAAATAAATTACAGGCACCTACAAAAATGGTTGTAACTTACCAATGAATCGAGGTATGGAGCTACAATTTTCACCATTGTGTTCGCCATGAACAGGGGAATCAATTACTGGGTAGGGTTTTCCTTTACTCACCCTTCTTAACTGGATACAAAGGCGGAATTTGTGAAGAAAAATCGATCGCGTACGATCGCTTCGACATGACGTAAACAAACATTCATAACTTCCGTATCCTTGGGTCTACTGTAACGAAACAAAGATTTTCCAACTCCTCTTGAGCAGGCAAATAAGATGATATCGGTTTTATAGTTAGCCCCCTCCTTCAATAAGAAAGAGGCGTTCAAAAATTTTATGGAATTTTTTCAATAATATGCAAGTATTTCACCCATTGTATTCAATGCTTTATGCTGAAAATTTAGGCTTGCACGATTGTGTTGGGTTTTCGCAGATCCGGTCACATATGGATTTGCTTTTAGTTATATATTTTTAGTTAACTAATACATATTTGCCCTACTAAAAGTACTTTTAGTTTTAGTTATAGTTAACTAAAACAACACTAATCCAATGCTCTCAGTTCTACCTCTGAAAAGTTTTAACTTCTTTTATGAATGAAGAGAAAGAGAGAAGCAAATGTAATAGTTCAGAGTCATCAACTGAAAGTGACTAGAAAGGAAATTCTATGACATCAGTACTGTTACTTCAATATTTGACAAGTTTGTGGGAGTGAAGGTTAAGGTCACCAATGCAAATAAGATTGGCAGTGGGAAGGATAATCAGTACAGATCTAGGTTTCTGTTGACTCAGAGCGTGATAAAGCCATGATATTGCATAACAGTACAGAAGATATTCAAAAGGTGTACAAGTACACAGAAAAATTGGAATTTTCAACTATAGTAGGACCACTTAACACTTCTTATTGTTTTACTGTGATTTAATATCGTGCACTGCTCCAGCTTGTTTCAGTACTTTTTATTGATATGCTATGGTCCCTACTCTAGTTGAAAATTCCAAATATTTCTGTGTACTTGTTTGTTAACTTTTTTTGTAAAAAAATTATTATGACTTGGTGAACCCACGCATAATGGTGCCGCACGCCCCAATTATCGTCTGAAAAGTGAAGTATCCATTACGCTTCGTTCTCGGCTATTCCCAACCCATTACACAGCATTTCGGATCAAGAACTGCTCGAAAAGCACTTCTGCAATCCATGCATACCAAAAGAAAGAAATGGCGCCGCGCCCTAGTTATATCAATTATCGTTTGAAAATTGAAGTATCTATTACGCTTCGTTGTCAGCTATGTTCAACCTGTTACACAGCAGTACAAATCAAGAACTGTTTGAAAAGCACCTCTGCAATCAGAGTAGCCACTATGAAAAATATGGACAATTTCCGATTCGAAGGGAAGCCATCGCATGCTACCACCAAATCGACACTTTTCACTGTCAGCAAAGATAAATGGGACACCAAGTGGGACACAAAGGAGGACACTGGTAAGTCCATGAAGAATGTATTGTATGTACTGCAGTACGCCAAAAGGCACCTGTCGGGCCGAAGCGATGTCGAACAGTGAAAAAATCAAGCCCATAGCCTTAGCCGTTATCGAGTTACGCTTGTCTGAAAGCATCAGTCATTCAGTCAGTTACTTACTTACTCAGTCAGTCACTAGAAAATTCCATTAAATAATTTTTTTTTAAATTCCGTAGCAACTTATTGAAAGTATTTTGGGTCGATCTGAAAGCTTGTTTGGACTTAACCAATACTGCCTTATCGTCGTCTGGGAAAATTGAGGCTGGTTTTTGGGTGAATATTATTTTGTGGGCCATGACTACTCCTTTGTGGTCCCTACTATACAGTTTATCACCCATGATTGACCCCTAAGGAGCAGCAACAAAACAAGGATTCAAGGAACCAGTTACCTCCCCTCTGCACACATACTGTGCACCACACTCCTACTCCTCATACAATGGCTTTGAACTGCTTTTTGACTAACGCTCAAAGTATTAAAAATAAAATGCCTGAACTTTGAGCCTTGGTTGCTCAAAACAATTATCACGAGATAGGAATAGCTGAGTTCTGGTGTACTGATTCTATCAATGACAGTGAGCTATCCTTGAAAGGTTGCAACTTTTTTAGAGCTGATAGAAAGTTTGGATCTGGTGGTGATGTTTACTTTATTTACATGAGTCCTTACCAGCCATATCTTAATGGATTTTAATATTAATGATTCGTTGGGGTGTAGTGTCACACTGAGGGACAATGAACAACTACTTATTGGTATCGTTTACCGCTCTCCATCTTCAAGTGACAAAAAAATGGTAGATTACTTTCTGCCATTAGAAGTATTAATGAATTCAATGACCCTCATGTTCTATTTAATGGTGATTTCAATGTTCCGGACATTGACTGGGAGGACTCAAATTACTTGGGAAGTGAATCATCCCTTGCTGCTGGTCTACTTGATGCCACCAATGATGCTTATCTTTTTCAACACGTAACTGGTTTCACTCGTCACAGATGTGGTCAAAGATCCTCTCTTCTTGATTTAGTGTTCAAATTTGATAGTAACTCCATCCATTTTGTCAATCACCACTCTCCATTGGGTTCTAGTTACCATGAGTATTTGACATGGCAGTATGAGTGTTTGTCTGACAGTCCCACTGCTGTGGATTCGTTGCCTGTATATAATTACTGGAAAGGAAACTACCTGGCCATGTGTCAAGAATAGACTGGGAGTCATTACTCAGTGATAATTCTATTGGGATCTCTTTAAAGAAAAAGTGGCATCAGTTACAAACAATTTTGTTCCTAAAGTTGTTAAAAAAACCTTCAACGAATAAGCCCTCGTGGTGGTCTAGTGCAATTGCTAAAGCTATTAAACAAAAACAATGGTTATATTCTACTATTCGACATACTCATTTATCCTCAGATTATGTTGCATAATACCCTTATACAAAATGAAGTGAAGTCTATGGTAAGAGCTGCACAGGCTAAATATGATCAACAATTAATTCAAAAGCTTCATACTAACCCCAAAGCTCTGTATGGATATGTTAGGGATAAATCAAAGTCAAAACTGAAAATTAACCAACTTATCAAATCTGATGGTACCCTCACAAGGAGTGATGGAGAAGCAGCTGAAGTTCACAACGACATCTTCCAATCAGTATTTACAAGTGATTACTATTGAAATTTCCCACAATAGTGTAAATAAATTGTTAGAGGTGCCTATATATAACAGAATTAGAGGTTTTTGAAACATTATCATCTCTGAAAACTAACAAAGCCCCTGGGCCAGACAATTTACACTCACAGGTCCTAATGCATTGTGCTGTAAGCTTGGCCAAGCCTCATTATTTATTATTTACAGAGTTGTTAAACACTAGTATGCTTCCTAGTAACTGGAGACGAGCCCATATAACACCAGTATTCAAAAAAGGCTTCAACGTTAGTCCAGATAATCACAGGCCTGTCAGTTGACTTCTCAGGTAATTAAGGTCTTGGGAACGTTGGTGAGGTCTAAAATGATGAAATTTTTGGATGAAAACAAGGTCATTACTAACTGTCAATACGGTTTTATTAAAAAGAAATCATGTTTTACTAATCTTTTGACAACCCTCAAGGACTGGACTTTTGCAATCGAGACTTTTGCAATCGACCAAGGCCATGGAGTTGATGTTGCATCTCTTGATTTAGTAAAGCATTCGATTCAGTACCACACTCATTCAAAAGTTGGCAAGTTATGGTTTTGGTGATAAGCTGCTTTTATGGTTTAAAGGATTTCTTTCATACCACTACCAGAAAGTTGTTTTAAATGGCTCCTCTTCTAGTTGGTGCCCTCTAAAAAGTGGCGTTCCCCAGGGTTCCGTCCTTGGGCCACTATTATTTACATTATACATTAATGACATAGCAAAGATTGTTCACAATAACTTATCCTTTTTTGCTGATGACTCGGAAAGTTTACACAGTCATTAGGACATTGGAAAATGCTTATCAACTTCAAGCAGACCTTGGACTAGTGCCAAATTTGGTTGCTGAATAATGAAATGCAAAATTATGCATGTTGGTAATTCTCCCACTGATAGTGGATACACACTGTGTAATAATGGTTCTGGAGAATGCATCCAATTGATGGAAGTTGACCACGAGAAAGATCTTGGAGTATGGATCTATAGTGCTGTAAGGCAGCTGCATCAGCTATGAGGGTTCTATCTATGATTAGAAGGGCATTTGTTAAGATCTTGAAAGAACTGTTTACATTTCTGTACAAAACATATGTAAGACCACATTTAGACTATCTGGAGTCCATATTTTGCCAAGGACATAGAAGTATTAGAGAAAGTACAGAAGCAGGCTATGAAGTTAATTAAAGGTTTTGGTAATTTGTTCTATGATCAGAATTTGAAGTCCTTGGGTTTGTTTACTTTATGTCATCGCCGTCAACGTGGTGATCTCATAGAGGTTTTTAAGATTTTAAATGGCTACTATGATATTAACCCTACAATCTTTTTACACCAGCTGCTACTACAAACACCAGAGGCTACCATATGAAGTTGTTTAAACCATAATATGTACTATGCTAGATTAAAAGTTTGCTCTAATTTCTTTACACAGCAAGTTATCAATAGTTGGAACAGCTTACCAGAAGAGATAGTTTCATCAAACACTATTGGACTGTTCAAAGCCAAATTAGATAAGTATTGGGAAACAGGATATGGATATGAACAAAGGCTTTTTGCCTAACACTATATTTTATTGTTTCTTGTACTGCAAATCCATGAATTAATACTAATACTAACATGGTCCTCATCCAGTTGACTATGAACTTGCTTTGCATACCAATCCTGGAATTCTCTTTGAAGAAAATCCTTCTCAGATTTATTGACGGTCAAGCCCAGAAGCTGAAGCCTATCTGTGCAGATCTCTGGGATTACAATAACAATTGATGTGGTTATCACTTATGTACACTGCCCATAAAGTTATCAAACATAACTAAAGCACGGCAATCAGGAGGTAATGTCGCTTCTTTGTACAGTATGGGAAAAGAATTTTGCAATAGTCCAACATGGTTTTCTCATTGTACTGTGATTATGACTTTAAGTAATGTCTCAGTCATCTGTAAACTTGAATGAGAGAAGGCAACATTTTTCTGTCTCGTTGTACACAAGCTGTACTGGAAGAAAATGACCACTCATCGTTCCCCCTAAGACCACTGTAATTTTGCACTTGTCATCTTTCCCATGAACTCTACGTATTTACTACAGTGGATCCTCACTAATCCGAACAGCTCTGTTCTCAAATTGACAAAACTTTGTTCAGATTAGTGAATTTGTTTGGATTAGTGAACCCATTGATTGTAATACAGAACCTAGTTCAATTACTTTAATAGAACATACACTTGGTTGCAAAATACTCTAATAGAACAGTCATTTGTACTGTTCGGATTAGCAAGTGGTCGGATTACTGGAGTTCGGATTAGTGAGGATCCACTGTATCTTCCTTTGCCATCATCCAATTATCAACTGGTAAGCAGTGTATAGCTATTTGGTCGAAGTTTATGACCAGATCAGGAAGAATCTCATCATTCTCCACATAATACATCTAGCAAAAACCCTTTCTTTATCTCTTTATATTTTTAACATCCACTTTTGCTTTAGTACTTGTTCTGCACTTCACAACCCCATACACTGCATCAGGTATATAGCTGTAACTCAAAGTTGTCATTGCAGTGTAAGATGGCCCTCACTGCAATACCTGTGCCAATTGTAACTGTAGAGGTGTACCAATATGGGTTTCTGGCATTTACCGATATTCGATATTGATATCACCAAAAGAAGCCAATAACCGATTGTTAATCCAGTATTTGCATTACTAGTATAGCAGCACAATGCAAAATTCATGTACTTTTTCAAAAAAATACTTGTAATGAGGAATACTATTTATGTGGATGTTTTATGGGGGCTACGCCGCTATACTATACACATTTTAACAAACCTACCATATTTTTTCACATCATTAAACCTTTTAGGTAGGGGTCATCCACAATTTTTATCCTTTCTGCAAACATACAAAGAGTACTCTTTTTTCTAACCTCCTTCCCCCTAGCCCAAAGCATATTGTTTAATGTTGATACATATCTAATCAAAAACAGCCAAGCTGTAAAAAAAGGTGTGGCCCCCCAAAAAGGCCATGGTGAAAAAAGATGTGAAATCCAAGGTGGCGGCCAAGAAATGGCTGTGATGGTAGGTTAATGGTTACATTTTAATAACGACGATTCAGGTGAATTTGGTGCCAAGACCAAGTGGCACAAAATTCACCTGAATTGTCGTTATTAAAATGTAACCATTAACCTACCATCACAGCCATTTCTTGGCCGCCACCTTGAATTTCACATCTTTTTTCACCATGGCCTTTTTGGGGGGCCGCACCTTTTTATACAGCTTGGCTGTTTTTGATTACATATCACTGCTTTTTGTATTTGTATACTGCAAAGCCGGCCTATGGCTGGCTTTGAGGCTTTTTTAACCCATGTGTTTTTTCTTTACCACAGGAAGAAGAAAAGAACTTAAAGAAGATTTTTAATGCTTCAATTATTTTTGATTTTATTAGTAATTATACAAATTATATACATATATTTATTACATGCCCATTATTCCCCACAGGATATTTTTTTGCAGCTGATCTCTCCACTGGGTGACTTGAAATGTAGCTGAACTATATACAGGATGGTTTCTTTGTAGCTGAACTCTCTGCAAAGTGACCTCTTCTAGCTGGTCTCTCTACAGGGTGATTTGTTTCTAGCTGAACTCTCTACAGGTGATTTGTTTGCAGCTAAACTCTCTACATGATGGTTTCTTTGTAACTGAACACTCTACAAGGTGACTTCTTCTAGCTGATCTTTCTACAGGGTGAATTGTTGTAGCTGAACTATCTACAAGGTAACTTCTTCTAGCTGATCTCTCTACAGGGTGATTTGTTTGTAACTGAACTCTCTGCATGATGGTTTCTTTGTAGCTGAACTCTCTACAAGGTGACTTCTTCTAGCTGATCCATCTACAGGGGAATTTATTTGTAGCTGAACTCTCTACAAGTGATTTATTTGCAGCTGAACTCTTTATGTGGTGGTTTCTTTGTAGCTGAACTCTCTACAAGGTGACCTCTTCTAGCTGATCTCTCTACAGGGTGATTTGTTTCTAGCTGAACTCTCTACAGGTGCTTTTTTGCAGCTAAACACTCTACATGGTGGTTTCTTTGTAGCTGAACTCTGTACATGATGGTTTCTTTGTAGCTCAACTCTTTACAAGGTGACTTCTTCTAGCTGAACTCTCTACGGGGTAATTTCTTTGTAGTTGAACTCTCTATATGATGGTTTCTTTGTAACTGATCTCTCTACAAGGTAACTTCTTCTAGCTGATCTTTCTACTGGGTGATTTGTTTGCAGCTGAACTCTCTACATGGTGGTTTCTTTGTTGCTGAACTCTCTACAAGGTGAATTCTTCTACCTGATCTCTCTACAGGATAATTTGTTTGTAACTGAACTCTGTACAAGTGTATTTTTGTGGGTGATCTCACTGCAGGTTGATTTGTGTGTAGCTGAACTCACTAAAGGGTGATTTTGCTTGTAGCTGAACTCCTTGCATTGTGTCTAGATTCTAGCTGATCTCTCTACAGGGTGATTTGTTTGTAGCTGATCTCTCTACAAGTTGATTTGTGTGTAGCTGATCTCTCTGCAGGTTGATTAATTTGTAGCCGATCTCTCTACAAGGTAATTTGTTTGTAGTTGAATTGTCTATAAGGTGATTTATTTGTAGCTGATCTCTCTGCAGGTTGATTTGTTTTAGCTGAACTCTCTACAGGGTGATTTACTTGTAGATGAACTCCTTACATTGTGTCTAGTTTCTAGCTGATCTCTCTACAGGGTGATTTGTTTGTAGCTGATCTCTCTACAAGTTGATTTGTGTGTAGCTGATCTTTCTACAGGTTGATTTGTTTGTAGCCGATCTCTCTACAGTGTAATTTGTTTGTAGCTGAACTCTGTACAAGGTGCTTTTTTGTAGGTGATCTCACTGCAGGTTGATTTGTTTGTAGCTGAACTCACTAAAGGGTGATTTGCTTGTAGCTGAACTCCTTACATTGTGTCTAGTTTCTAGCTGATCTCTCTACAGGGTGATTTGTTTGTAGCTACTCTCTCTACAAGTTGATTTGAGTGTAGCTGATCTCTCTGCAAGTTGATTAATTTGTAGCCGATCTCTCTACAAGGTAATTTGTTTGTAGCTGAACTGTCTATAAAGTGATTTGTTTGTAGCTGAACTCTCTACAGGCTGATTTACTTGTAGCTGAACTCCTTACATTGTGTCTAGTTTCTAGCTGATCTCTCTACAGGGTAATTTGTTTGTAGCTCAACTCTCTATAAGGTGATTTGTTTACAGCTGAACTCTCTACATGGTGGTTTCTTTGTTGCTGAACTCTCTACAGGGTGTTTTGCTTGTAGCTGAACTCTCTACAGGGTGATTTGTTTCTAGCTTATCTCTCTACAGGTTGATTTGTGTGTAACTGATCTCTCTACAAGCTGATTTGTTAGTAGCTGATCTCTCTGCAGGTTGATTTGTTTCTAGCTGATCTCTGTACAAGTTGATTTGTTTGTTGCTGATCGCTCTAGAAGTTGATTTGTTTGTAGCTGAACTTTCTGCAAAGTGTTTTGTTTGTAGCTGAACTCTCTGCAAAGTGTTTTGCTTGTAGCTGAACTCTCTACAGGGTGATTTGTTTCTAGCTTATCTCTCTACAGGTTGATTTGTGTGTAACTGATCTCTCTACAAGCTGATTTGTTAGTAGCTGATCTCTCTGCAGGTTGATTTGTTTCTAGCTGATCTCTGTACAAGTTGATTTGTATGTAGCTGATCTCTCTGCAGATTGATTTTTTTGTAGCTGAGCTCTCTACAGGGTGATTTGTTTCTAGCTTATCTCTCTACAGGTTGATTTGTGTGTAACTGATCTCTCTACAAGCTGATTTGTTTGTAGCTGATCACTCTGTAGGTTGATTTGTTTCTAGATGATCTCTCTACAGGTTGATTTGTTTGTAGCTGAACTCTCTGCCAAGCGTTTTGTTTGTAGTTGATCTCTCTACAAGGTGATTTTTTGTAGCTGACCTCTCTTCAGGGTATTTGTTTCTAGCTGATCGCTCTACAGGTTGGTTTGTTTGTAGCTGAACTCTCTACAGGGTGATTTGCTTGTAGCTGAACTCCTTACATTGTGTCCAGTTTCTAGCTGATCTCTCTACAGGGTGATTTGTTTGTAGCTGATCTCTCTACAAGTTGAATTGTGTGTAGCTGATCTCTCTGCAGGTTGATTTGTTTGTAGCTGATCTCTCTACAAGGTAATTTGTTTGTAGCTGAACTGTCTATAAGGTGATTTGTTTGTAGCTGATCTCTCTGCAGGTTGATTTGTTTTAGCTGAACTCTCTACAGGGTGATTTGTTTGTAGCTGAACTCCTTACATTGTGTGTAGTTTCAAGCTGATCTCTCTACAGGGTGATTTGTTTGTAGCTGATCTCTCTACAAGTTGATTTGTGTGTAGCTGATCTCTCTGCAGGTTGATTTGTTTGTAGCCGATCTCTCTACAGAGTAATTTGTTTGTAGCTGAACTCTCTATAAGGTGATTTGTTTGTAGCTGATCTTTCTGCAGGTTGATTTGTTTTAGCTGAACTCTCTACAGGGTGATTGCTTGTAGCTGAACTCCTTACATTGTGTCTAGTTTCTAGCTGATGTCTCTACAGGGCGATTTTTTGTAGCTGAACTCTCTACAGGTGATTTGTTTCTAGCTTATCTCTCTACAGGTAGATTTGTGTTGATTTGTTCATTGCTGATCGCTCTAAAGGTTGATTTGTTGTAGCTGAACACTCTGCAAAGTGTTTTGTTTGTAGCTGATCACTCTAAAGGGTAATTTGTTTGTAGCTGAACTCTCTCCACAGTGACTTGTGTGTAGCTGAATTCTGTGTAGCTGAATTCTCTAGAGAGTGACTTAATTGTAGCTGAATTCTCTACAGGGTGCATGACTTGTTTATAGCTGAACTTTCTTCAGTGTGACTTGTAATGTTCTGAATCTCTATAGTGGTATATTTGCTTAACTCTCCACATGGTGACTGTCTTCTTGTTGAACTGTCTATAAGATTAACTGTTTGCAGCTGAACTCCCTACAAAATAACTTGTGATATAATAAAATTCTATAATGGAGTAAATAAATTAGCCGAATGCTCTATTAGGGTGACTGTTCTATTAGAGTATCTCGATCTAGCATTTGCTACACGGAGTTGGCTTTCGAATCATAACTCAGTGGTTTGTAATTCGATTCTTCTGTACTATTGCAAGGACTTTCTATGAAGATTATTCCAGCTATACACCGATTTTCAGCTCATTGCTCTTAGCGGTTTGCCTAGTAGGCGTGAAAACTAATACTTTTTTATTCCTAAAAATCGATCGCGTAATTGTGACACAGGTTGGGTTTTGTGTCATATCTCCGTGGTCTTTATCTCGATTCCTTTCAAACCACCAAAAGGCACTCCTACGATGGTTACTCCATCTACATAGCAATTTTCAACTCATTCCATGAAGCGGTTTACCCTGTAGGCGTGACAACAAATCGATCTTGTTTTATGCGAATAATCGGTCATAACTCCTGAACCATTCATCGGATTTGTACCAAATTTAATGCTTGGATTCGCCGTTGGACTCCCTTTCTGTGTGCCAAAGTTCAAGGCGTTCGGAGCACGCGTTTGCGTGTTATAGCAATTTTTGCATGTGGGGGAAAAGACGAAGAAGAAAAAAACGAAGAAAAAAAAACGAAACTTTGGCAGCTCGTATCTCGGAAATGGCTGGAGCGATTTCCTTCAAATTTGGAATGTAGACTCCCCTGGCTGGCGGGCAACTGTGTAGCAAATTTGGTTCCAATCAGATAAGTGATCACCGAGATACAAAGGTGTGAAAATGACGTTTTCGTTCTTCCTGTCAATATACTCACGGGTGTGGCGCGCCGGCTTCTTGGGCCGCACGACACACTACCGTGTGTCTTGATGGATGTACGTATTGCATAGCAGAACAAATACACGGATACTCTGTTTAATATTACAAAATACATGTTATGATGTTTGTTATGTCTTTTAGGTATCTTATGGCTTTATCATTTTGATGCTTTTGAAGCTGATACCCTAAAGGAAAGGTTCCTACATGCACTGGGCATTTGTATTAACTTTCATCCTCCTGGATGCATGTTTGCTAATGTGTACACATCATGGAAACAATTTGTTCTTGGTTATCTTTATTGTGTTCATATAATACCATCCCACCACTGGCAGTGGCAACAGCATACTATTTGTCTCTCCCTCAACTTATAAAGCCTCATTTCATTGGTATAGCCCTACATAGTTCTTTAGAGTTCGCTGCCGAAGCACACCATTTCCAATCACGTTGGCTTTTGGGCCCAATGATTAACAGCATCAGCTTGCTTTAGTCTGCCATTTAAATGGACACTGACTTGCATTAATTTAAGTAGCAGTAGCAGTTTACTGAAGCCTTATGAACTCCATTCTGGTTTCCCGCCAACTCACATGATCAACATTTTTAAAATAGTGTACATGCAATTTTACCCAATCTCCCAAGCACAAAAGGGCTGAAAATTGTGGACGACCCCTTAGTAACATGTACTAGTGGTTTGGCTTTTATTGTAATCCAGACAATTAGGCAGCCACAAACATGTTTTCGTATCTTCCCATGAAGCCTTAGACAAATCGCTTTGCATTACTCTACAGAAGATTTGTGACTGCTTTTGGCAAAATAGTGCTTTTGATGATGTAAGTATGAAATTTGGCACAGTACTAGTCAGGTACTTCAAAAGATTTTGTGCTATAGGGGCATCTCAGGTTTGACCTTTGCAGCCATTTTTGTGTTGAAACTTAATCTTTTTGTCTAAATGTATAGGGCTATGGTAGGTATACTCTCCTTCAAGGCTATTACCATAAACCTATTTATCACCATGGAAACCTTAATCACAGAACTTTTTACTAATCAAACAGAAATGCTAGATATGCAGTGTAGATAACCTGAAAAACTATGTAAGCCATCCTACTATCATACAGTACAATAGTACTGTATAGTAGGGACATCGAAGGTGTGGGCGTGGCCCGTGCTATAATATAACCCAAAATCCTGCCTTGATTTTTCCTCACACAACATGACAGTATTCGTTGGGTAAAATCAAGCCCAAAAGTGTCTTCAGATTGACTGACACATTTCTGTCAAAATTTAAAAAAAAAAAGCTTTATGCCTGCCTGCCTGCCTGCCTGCCTGACACGTTCAGTCAAGCGTAGCGGAAAATTGGCTATAGCTACAGCTACAGCCCTAATTTTTTCACAGAAACGTTTCTAATTCAATGAAGAAAAAACCTTTAGTATATTGATAAACATACAATGCTTGCGCTATTGTCTTACCTTTTATCCTTCTTTACCATGGCCATCAGTCAAGGTTCTACCACTGAGTGTTAATAAGACTACAGTAGGGCTTCCATCTACGGGTGTATCAAACTATCTGAATACAAGTAATTAGATTTTTTTAAATTTAACCTCACAGTAATCGGCATAACCGCTTTTCCTTACCGGAGAACCATTCTTCCTCACGTGGTTAGTTTAGCATTGCACCAAACTATTTGAACACACGTGGCATTAAAACCGAGTCAGGTCATCCAGGTCTCACTTTACAGATTATCATTGGATCACGTGCTAAAGTACTTAGTGTAACAATGTGGATGTGTAGTAACACGTCATAGCACAGACCTGCTTCTTTTGTGAGCCACACCCACTTATGTAAATAATTGTCTGTAGGCATATGGTAGCCACACCCATTTATCAGTCTATAGGTATGCACGAATCCACATCTGTCTGCAGGCTTATGTAGAGTCATGCCCACTAACCAGTTGTTATTGTATGAGTCATAATCTAGTATATAGTGCTGTGATTAACTCGTTATAATGTTTTATGAAAAGCAGGCTATTTAGTGGTCATGAGCTTGCAAAAAAAGTCTACAAACAAGTATAAGAAAAAAATAGGAATTTTAAATTAGAGTAGGGACAGTGCATAGTGCTGAAACTAGCACAGTAGTACTAGCACAGTAGTACTAGCACAGTAGGGATATTCACTTCTTATTGTTTTACAGTATTTGGATATTACATACTACTCCGATCCAGCTTGTTTCAGTACTTTTTATTGCAGTACTATGGCACTGTCCCTACTCTAATTTAAAATTCCTAATTTATTTTCTTATACTTGTAGACATACACTATAGACATCATCTCAGTATTGTTCTTGAAGTAATTGGACATGTCCAATTGGTTTCGAACCCAGAAATCAGCTCTATATTTTAATTGGTGAAATCCACTGCATAAACAAATACCGCTAGCACAAAGCAACCTATAATCAATCATTTGCCTGCACTTTTCTGCATTATGTCACACAGGATTATTTTGTAAATTTGTTGAATTACATTACACTGCATTAGGTCCAACTGTAGAGATTAATTGTTACACTGTATAGTAGTACCTTAACAATTTCCAGCACCAAAGACAAGCAATATGAAGGCTTCTACAGGTCATACAATGCTAAAATATTCTAATAGAATAGTCACCACACATAATACTATTGAAAATTGCTGAATATGAAAACTAGCATCTGCAGCACAATCCCATGCATCAGCACACTTAGCCTGCTAAGAAATAACGAAATGCACATGGTACCTTGTGTCTGCCATTCTTTAGGGGTCATATAATATTATAGCTAGCTGAACTACTCACAACTGTCACCTATCCCTATACAACTCTTGATCAATGCAGTTCAATGTAGCTCACTTAGAAAGCAGTATGATTTAGACATTATCGCCCTACATCAAAAATTTCAGTCCTGAAACATATGAAATAGCTTTAGCTTCTGGGAGGTGCACCCCAACCCCCTGCTCCATATATGTACATACTATCCTGATGCACCCCACCTTTCCAAACCCTGGATCTGTCCTTGATGTACATAAAAGTATATACTCGAAACAACAATAATACAGAAAAAATTGTTAGCTGCAACTTACAAAGTGTGGTCATGTGTAATTAGTGCTCATTAATGGATATATATGTAGGTACGTAAATATGTATTAACCCTAGTACACATGTGACCAAGTCTGACACAAATGGTCTTATCGCCCATTTAAAAGTATCGAGAAATTCCAGTTTTAAGTATTCAGTGTGTTGTAGCTAGAAGCTATAGTCTGTTCGCATTCACCTGAGCCCTCGTTTCTCGTTAATGACATGAGCTAGCTACCCAAACATTTAGTAGCGCTGTGAAGCCCTTTAAACAACAGAACTGTTAATCAAAAAAGCACTTTGATACGAACCAGTGAGTTATGAGGCTTTAAAAATATCCCATACATTTAGTAGGGATGATTCAGGCACGCAAACATGTTTACAACATGAAAATATGCTTGTCCCAGTACAAAACCATTGGGAGTGAACACATGTTCACTTCTTTGATATTACTATATTTGTAGGGGGCTCAGGTAAATGCATACCACCAACTATAAGTATAGCAAATTTTCACACAATTTACACCAATTTCTTACCTTCAAGAGCATCCACAGTAGAAGTAGCCAACACTTAAGTTTCCCACCATTACTTTAGATAGTTTCTATACCAAGGTTGACTCTACCAGGTGAGCTCCAAAAGGGGTGGTAGGTGAGGGCCAGAGGTGGGCAAGAGATTGTTTTAAAAAATTAAATAGGAAGGCATAGGGACCAAGGTATGAGCCACGAAGGTATCAATACTGGGGTGTAACTAATCACTGGACTGGACTACTGGACTGGAACACTGGACTGGACTACTGGACTGACATATTTTTTGTTTTTACACATTCTGAGGTTGGTTTATTGAGTCTTGCTAGCTAAGGACCTTCAGAAAACTTGCAGTCTGCTACTAAAATGATGAGTATGAGGAGTGGAGTAAGCAAAAACTGACTTCTCACTACTTGTTATGCTCTACAGCATTTATACACTTCTTAGTATTGTGTTTTGGAGATTGTAATATCTAGCAATAGCTAACCAAAAATCATTTTACTATATTTGTACTACCTATGATACACCCGTAGCCTTAAACTAAATAGCTCAGACCCCTGGGACACAACTTATCCTTCCTAAGACTACTGTAGCTAAGTTCGCTCATACATGCAATATACAAACTCATTGTACAACTGTAGGTATTTTCTGCTATCATGATTAGTTCTTACATGTGCTGGTTGGTGTACTACTACAATATGTGACCAAATTTACAAGCTTGCTACTATCTCCAAGACGTTATTGTTGGTTAACCATAACTAGCACATTCCCTGCAGCATACTGATAAGGAGTATAGGTATATGTACTGTAGAAGAACATAATAAATAGAGGTGAAATCACTAGAAGTAGGTTTTTGCTTACTCCACTCCTCACACTCATCATTTTAGTAGCAGACTGAAAGTTCTCTGAAGGCCCTTGGCTAGCAAAACTCAATAAAACCAACCTCAGAATGTGTAAAAACCAAAAATATGTCAGTCCAGTAGTCCAGTCCAGTGTTCCAGTCCAGTAGTCCAGTCCAGTGATTAGTTACACCCTCAATACTGGCTAAAATGAAAGGATATACAACACATGTCTTTATTCAACTCCACAGAGCTATACAGCCATCCCCAGGCTAGCCAGAGCTCCATTGGGGCCCCAGACCTTGCCACTGTGCTTGGGAAAAGCATCCAGAAAAAGCAGACCACTCAAGTCTTGATAATGAAATTTGATAGTTTATTTATGTAGCTTTGTGTTTTTGGTAAAAATCAAATCTGCTGTCATGGGCGATAAGACCGGTTTTGTCAGACCTAGTCACATATGATTCTATTGGAGTTCATAGCTAACTGGATATGGCTAATATAAGCATGAAAGTGTAATGATCAGTGTTGGGAGTAACGCGTTACATAAGTAACGCGTTACGTAATATTATTACTTTTGTGGTAACTAAGTAATATAACGAAATATGCTATAAAAACAGGTAATATAACTCAAGTTACTTTACTTACAAATGTAACGCGTTACCTAAGTAATATAGTTACTGTAACGAATCTAATATTATGTAATATTATTACTACAAGTAACGAAGTTACTAATCTCGTTAGTAATCCACTGAGTAATGCCTAGCCACAACGAAGTAATGAAGACTACTGAATGAGGCTTATTCACCAGCTTCTTACTTATAATCAAGATTTGCACATTGTCCAACAATGCAATCGTGTCACGTGATAAGGTGGTAGTTCAAACGTGACAGCTTAAGGCTGTGGGCACAAAGTAATATAATATGTAATATTATTACAATTACTTTATTTTATTGGTAATATGTAACTGTAACTAAATAGTTCAGCTGCAAGTAATATGTAATATGTAACTAGTTACTTTTAAAAAGTAACTTGCCCATCACTGGTAATGATGTATGTGAGAATGATTTACCTACAAGTAATTGAAAATGTGTTGCAACATCATAAGCATGCTTTCAAGTAATTTAAAAGATATCGATGAATAAAGTGCCATATAGCGGCACACTATAGCTATGTACAAGTTTTTCTTTAATACTGAGATCAGGTTTCTATAGTAACAGATACATATATCTAGGTTTCTATGCTAATACTCATGGTGCAGTATATGCCTACCATACCATGTCTATATCACAAATGGTAAATGGTAAACTATTGAATTTCAATCAAATGCATGGGCTAGTGAATTCACAGAGTTTCGTGGACATAAAACAGCTGTAACTTTACAATAAAGCATGCTATTTACTTGAAACAAAACCAAACTGTTTCTTAGCACGAGAACTTTATTATATAGCAAGTTTTAGCTATTTTAATTATGCCTAAGGAAAATAAGGCAATAAAGACTAATTTTCAGCACAAAAATGGCCGTATAGGTCACCAAAGATCAAATGTGAGATGCCCCTATAGCTCAAAATTTAAACTAACCTATAATGTATTAGTGTACCAAGTTTCATACTTTTATCATTAAATGCATAATTTTTCACCAATGTGCTGTACTATTTTAATGGCTTGTGAAGAAGGCTGGTACGTACAGCAAGTTTCCTTAGTTATCCTGTGACTGTTGTTTATTCTAAAGGTACTATATAACTGGTTCATTCGTAAAGACTGTGATAAACTCTCAAAAATAAAATCAAGTGTGTTTGTATGGCTTCTCATAGTGTAGCACCAGCTTACTGTAGAGTGAACAATAAGCCGCTGGTACTAAACAGCCTCATGGATAAAATAGAAAACAAAAGTATAATCCATTTATGAACAAACTATTGCTACTGTATAACATTGGTAGTGATATCGGTCCTCAAGCCATCCTTCGCCGATACCGATATTGGTAAAAAAAAATCCCATATTAATGGCTGATATTTTAGCAGATCCGATAATCAGTACACCTCTAATTGTAAGTGACGTATTCACAGCTCCACCACATTCATGAATTGCATTAAGGTAAACTCGAACCTGTCTGTCTAAATGTTCACCAAGCAAAAGTGGCCTCCCCCTCTTTTTCGATGGTAACTCAAGTAAATCACCATGGTCAGCATCTCATGGTCTTTTCTTTAGTTCACCATTATATTGGTACTTTAACCTACGAACAGTCGGCTCTGTAAGCAATAGATCTGGTACTCTGTTGTTGTAAAATCTTATAGCGGCAGCTATCCCAATTTTGCTGGCCTTCCTTCCTACTTTGCAATCTCTGGGCATCAGTCAGCTTAGTATATTCTTTCTTCTTTTTACTGACTGCCAATACAGTTACTACAATTTCATTGGCTGCTACGATAGTTGACGATAGGACTTCTTTCAGTAGACTGCCTGATGGTTCATGAGGTATCTCTTTAGCAACACCAGTAGTCTTCTTCCAACTAAAATACTTCAACAATGACATTGTTCCTCTCAAGCCACTTGTTCAGTCTCACAACAATTCTATGATAAGCATTAAAAAAATTTTATAGCTGGTGAAAAAATTGATGGATAACATAGCTGTAGCTTCAGCCTGGCTAATAGTACTGTACTGAGTCCTATCCTTCTCTAATCTCTATTCTGCAACAACAACAAAAGTGTATTTTCTGGCGTTTGAATGCAATGAATTAGACAGAAAATAAACTCCCATGTTAATACTGATAATGTTGCGTCACGTCTGTACGTGACGCCTAGTATAAAAAGTGTGTTGTGGTGTGTTATAATTCACTCTAGGCCACGTGTGTTGAAACAGGTTGGACCCACCCACCCTCCCCTGTGAAATTCCTTAACTCACATCAGATAACCGGAGCAGACAGACGGAGAACTTTTGACTTTAACATATACACGCACTGGAGTGGAGCTTTTTGGGTTTTTTCCTGTACGGTCAAAAAAAAAAAAAGGGCCGGCAGGTTTTTTCCTTGAGTTGCCTTGGGCTGGGTGCTCAGAATTTTTTTGTTGAGCTTATTTTTATTTTGCTAGCCCCCACTTCATTACTCATGCAGTTTTTTTTTCTGTAATGCAAGATCTGATTAAGTATTAGTTAGTTGTTGTAAAGGATTTGTATGTATGCTAGTGGTCAACCATTATTAATAGCCAACCTTCTGTGGTGGCACAACCCAGTAATGAATTAAGTAGTGGGTGTGTATGGGTATGGTATGGTGTGGGAGGGCCTACTACTCAAGTACTATTCAAACTTCACTCTTACCACTGACTATTAGACTGACTAATTTCTTTTCCAGGAGGTCCTTTTATTCTATCTGTTGATCTGTCACATTGTCATATGACATCACTTTTGTGGATTCCAAGGTCATTTTATAAGGTTTCATCTACACATGTCAATGATTTGGTTTTTCTGTAAACAACTTTTATTAACATTCTTAAGGTATTTTAGACTGAGCGCACACCCCAACTATCAACTACTGACTCAAAAGTGTGGTGGTCATTACGCTTTGATCTATGTTCAGCCCATTTCATGGCGTTACAAATGAAGAATAGTATAGGAGAAGCACCTCTGCAATCAATCCAGTCACCACGGAAAATACGGATGGTTCCCGTTTACAAATGTAGGGAAGCCATTGATCTACCAAATATTGACACCTAGGGCTATCAGAAAAAAAGAAATGAAACACCAAGGAGGACAAAGGTGAGTCCATGATGTGTGCATTGTACGTAGAGCAGTATACCAAAAGGCACCTGTCGGGCTGAAGCAACATTGACCAGTGAAAAAAAGCAAGCTGTAGCCATAGTCGAGTTACGCTACCTTGTCTGAAGGCATCAGACAGGCAAGCAGTTAATCAGTCAGTCAGTAAAAAATTTAATTGAATTTAAAAAATTGAATTTTGTAAGGGTCGTATTGAATGCACTTTTGGGCTTGGTTATACCTAACAAATACTGCTAAAGCATCAGGATGGTGTCGTGGAGCTGATTTTTGGTAAAACCCAAATCTTCATGATCCCTAATATGCAGTGCTGCTGTACTGTATGATGCAGCACAACATGAACTTATTTTTGAAATACAAAACAACCTCAAACATTTTCAAGTGAACAAATATATGCAACAACTTACGATTTGCTTTCTGGTGAGTTTGCCGCACATACTGAGGATCAAGTTGCAGATGTGACAGAGGAACATGTTGGACACCTTGATCCTATACATGTGTAAATATATTTATGTATGCCTGAACAGATCATCCTCATGCAAAGCTTATATATTCTTGCCTTGATTTTTGTTTATAAGCCCTAAACTGTGGGCTCTTGGTGCCCATCATTATTTTTTATACATACGTACGTATGTCTATAACTACATTTATGTATCACTGTATGTACTGTAAATATGCACTACAAATGCTTATGCATATGTTACTTGCACAAAAGAAGCTAGCTTGAAACCTTCAATAACGTAAATTGAGCAAACCAAATACATACTGTCAATTTATAAATTTTACACTAAAAATACAAGTGAATTTCATAGAACACTTGAGTACCTATTTTGTAACAAAAAAAAACAAAGATTTGATACCATCATGTTTGCTAAAACAAGACAAGTTTGACAATATTTGTTTGGGGTCAGTGCTCCTAAGGAAGCACAATATATGTACGTATGAGCATTAGTTTATGTAGTATTGGACATGCAGTTCACTATCACTGCTTTACACAGTTTTCACCTTAACCCTAGGATGGACCTACCTAGTAGATCTCCTTACAAAGCTGATGATCATTCAATGTGCCTGTAGTATATCTGACACTAAAAAGAACCTGAAGAATACAGCAAACTAGTAAGTAACTACTGATTAAGAAACTTTGAGTTTTTGTTCAAGAAAACAATGGATTCAACATTTTTGGCTTTCAAACAATTTCAGTGCTTAGTTGGTATGATGCCTGCTTTAGAAAACAATCTCTCTGAAGAGGCAGATATAGCAGGTATGCCAAGGTAAACTGTAGCAAGTTTAGCTAGGTTTGGAAACTTGTGCTCTTTCATATTCCACCAAACCACACATCACAAGTACAAAGCTAGTAGTGACTTCTCAAGCAAAAAATGTTCAAGTTCTGTGTCATTTTCAGAGCCCTCTGAGTCACTGTCATCTCCTACTAAATAATATCCGATGTTGCATATTACTAGGCATTGTACTTATGTACGCATGAGTAATAATAATTAGAGTGTGCTATAATAAGAATCCAGTTGGTGCCTCGTGTCCTCTGCAACATGCATATCTTGGCGTCGTAACAGATACTGGGAGCTTGTCCACGGAGAAAGAAAGAAGGGGAAAAAGTTAACTGAAGAGAATACAAAAGACATGTACATTACAAGCCACCCATCATCACCGATTTAAGAAAACTGAACTGGTTCCCTGGTGCTAAGTAGAGGCAACCGTTAAGGTGACGCTGTGTCTTCTAGTATTATACTGTTGTTTCTGTTTAGCTCACTTTTTTACCACCCTGAAGACTGTTACTGAGTGTCTTTCTTTGTATCTTCAGGATATTAGTGAGCTGTAAACGTTGTTTGATGTTGACACATTTGTTGCTGATCCATCAAAGACAGTTTTATATAGTCTAATGAAACCTCAACTAAAACAGGTTGTAGATAAGGTTGGTATAGAATGTGATACAAATGCTAGGAAAGTTGAGTTGCGACAGGTTTGCTGGACTATTTTATTGAAGAAGACCTCATTCCCGAAGAGCAACCATCAACAAGTAACAATGAATTGGAAATCAAACGACTTGAACTGGAACATAAACCACATGAACAAAAGTTGGAACAAGAATGTCGCCTTAAGCTGAACTGCAAGAGAAGGAACTAGAGATGAAGGATAAGAAAATACAGTTACAGATAAAGTTGAAAGAGTTAGAGCTTAAGAACACTGTGATTGCTTTATTAAAGTAATGACTGCTCTATTAGAGTATGTTGATCTGAATGTGACTGGTTTCCGGAAACCTTAGAAAAAACCCTAGAGCCGCTCCTGGTCAAAAAATAGGAATTTGTGGCTTATGTTACCACCCTAGTGATCCTCCTTGTTTTGTTGCTTATTTTTAGATCTCTATTTCCCCTTTCTAAATGTCAATCTTTATTTATCTAGTAATTCGTATATTGCATCACTACTAAAGCTGCTGCCACAAAAGCCACAATTATCACAAGTATAAGAATACCCAGGAGTAAGAATAGCCAGGAGTTTCGGTAACATTAGTATAAAAACACTATCTGTAAAGCCAGAATGCATCCTGTAATACTGTACATGTTTAATCCCTATAGTGTATACTTGCTAGTACAGTATATAGAGAGTTGATTGTTGGTTAGAAGAGGATTTTGTATACGCTGTGTTATCAATATACCATAGCACAAGTAAGTGTAGACCCCAAATATTCATTGCTGACAAGCACAGTAACCACTTTCAGCTATGTCTGTCCTACAGTCTGAGATTCCAAATTTATTTTTCATCAATAAAATATAAACCATGGTTGTTTCAGTCTGAAACTCTTTGAATTATACCACTGTAGCATTTTGATTTCTTTTCTACAATAATATTGCCAAGATTTACAGACTCGAGGCTGCCCAGGTCCATGCAGTCATGGATTTTTTTTCTCCTTTCTATACCTTTACAAACACACTTTCTGTAACTTTATACAGGCAGCAGGACCAGGTGTCCTACAGACCTTCAGTGCTTGTGTTGTAAAGCCTTATTATACAACCAAGTACTAAAGAATAATACAAAATGCGGTTAAAATTATGTCATTAATAATGAAATAATTAATAAATAGTGTTTGAGAAAACTACAAGGCCTAAGGCTTCGCACTCACTGGGAATAGAATCCATGTTGTATGAAGAGACAATCGTATAATGGGTGGGTGTTCTCGTGGAGATGATAGAAACATACAATTCTATTTAACGCCAATCAAAACCGTTAGCATGTGACACCCACTATTATGGACCAGGCGGATTCTAGACAAGCAAACTACTGTTCATTTGTGTTTAAAAGTGGGCGACAGTGACTATTTCAATTGGAAGATGAGTGGTTGCTACTCCTGCTTAATAAACAACATTATTGGAAGTTGCTACCAATCGCTGGAGGTTAGTTTGTATTGGTAAAAACACTTTGATAGTCTTGTTTCTTTAGTCTCACATAACTAGGCTACCTTCACTTGTGTATGGGATGGGAGAAAGCCTCACCTGGCAGGCCATTGTGCGAAGAAGGTGCAGTTTCCAGCTGGTAAGTTTGTGTGATGATGCATATCTCTCCACCTGAAGCCTTTTAGTGCCATGAGTGCCCAGACTGATCACTGATGTGGGCCCTGAGAAAACTAAATAAACCAGGGGTTTACCGAGGGGGGGTTTCCAGGGTTTCAGGAAACCCCTTTGGATTTACACACCACTTGAAACCATAAGAAATAGAAACTTCAGGTTTCCAGAATCTGGAATCTATCATGGAACTGGACATATGTGACCAGGCCTGCAAAAACAGGGCATGTGGGCACAAACTACACCCCCATCACTCTACAGGTCATATCTCAGTACTGGAACAGAATATTTTCATTCTGTAACTTGCATAATAAAGCCAATTAAATGCTTACTAAAAGCTAAAAATTGTATTGCCATAGCATAATGGTGCAAAATGTAATGAGCATATAGCATTGTTCTGAATTATGATTTTGGTGAAAAGATTGAGATACTCTAATAGAGCAGTCAGGTAATATATAAAATACTCTAATATAACAGTCACTTAGCTGTAGTGGAAACCCCTTTTCAAAATTCCTGCGTACACCCCTGTAAACATTCAAATATTCACTGCTAAATTGCATCTCACATAGGCACATACTGAACGCTGATGGAGAGAACAAACACAACAACACAAAACGTTCCCTTAGGCTGATAATTGCTGTGCACATAGTTGTTCTAGCTATTAAATACTATTATTATATGTAGCTACAGTCTGCCGCCATCAGCAATGTTCCACATACTTGTGCACACTGACATATCCATGAAATTCTAGTATTGCCTTTCAGCCACATTTGTTCTCCAATATTTTTTTTTTTTTTGCAGCATATCCACAGCATCATGTGATCATTTTAGTACAAATGACCCACCTCATGTTAAATATATACATAACTCAGATATCAGTTGTAGGTGACAGGCAGTTGAAATACTCTGCTTTTATCCCAAGGTCTGCTCTAGGCAACTCCAGCCATGTCTTAATCGAGTGCTCTAATCCATCCCCATTTAAACATATCATATAACACAAATTGTGTACAATGGCATAAAATTAATGTAATAACTATTCGTTGGATGTTTAAGCTTTACTGCTTGTAGGCGTCAGATTCATTACCATGATTCTCACAATTTAAAGCACAATCTCACATCCTCACATCTCCATGGTCGGATAATCACTGATTGTAATTGCATACTAATACATCCCTTATGCATATGTGCCAGTCAATTCCTCTAGAATTGTATTACTGTGCATCTTTTCTACCTGCACACACTGTGTTGGCCATGCGCTGCTTGTACATGTTCTGTTAGTAGGTTGTCCCATTGGTGATTGTACTTGGTTGTATTTGCCCCGGGCCTAAATAAATAAATAAAAGCCAAATTTTGCAATTAGCTTTTACGTAATCTTCCCATCTCAATCTCCACAACCTTGACTTTTATAGCAGTAGTTCTACCAATCCACTTCACAATTCCAGCTACTGAACCTCCATTGTTATCAAAAGCTATCACCCTCTCACCTATCAAACAGTATGATAGCACTGTTTAAGTAGGGTTTGCATCAAAAGTGACGCATGCCGCCAAAAAAAACCGCCTTTAAAAACCAGCTTAGAAACTTCTTACGTGACGAAAATCACCTTTTAGTCCATCTAACACCAAATGTAGCATTAAAAACAAGAAAACGCTTACTGACAGCTGGATATAGAATTTTTTTTTAAATCGTCAAAACTTAAAATTTCGTCTCACTCACTTCCTGACCACAGTTGCAAGCCTAGAGCCCAAACGAAGCAGCGCACGGTCACCATTTTATGCCACAACAACAAACTCACCAGTGGGATGTGCCTTTTGGGGTTCCGACAAGTGTGCGTCCTGTGTAGTGCTGTACACCTACAAAATTTTTGTCACTGGTTAATTGCCTACCAATAATTGGCAATAACTGGTTAATTGGTTTGTTTGTATATTGGCAGACATAACACGAGTCAACAAGCCTGCTGGAAGGTTTAGGGTGTTACCAAAGTGACCATCAACATCCTGTCTCGCAATAACAGTTATTACAATCACATATTTACACATTCTTTGAGGTTATGTTATGATGTTAACACTTGTCAGCAGGGGTAATTTATGGTTTACCAAGTGGGTGGGCAATAACCAGTTTAAAGGTTTCTTCACCAGTTATTGGCTGACCTAGACAACACTGGTTAATAACTGGTTAATTGGACACCGGTGTACAGCACTAGTCCTGTGCGCCTTGTCTTTTCTTTTATCTTCAATCAGGCTGCTTGTCTTCTTAATCCAACGAAACCATATCGAGGAATTAATTTTCCATATCAACACTTTCTTTAAGCAGCATAATACCACAAAATTATTTAAGGCACTTAGACTACGCTACTGTACGGAGGTACCAGTACTCCATGATAGGTCACAAGATCACGCCCATTCTTTATTTTACTATTATCAATCGAGACCATGATGACCACGCCCCTTTATGCTAGCTGTATTTGTGACCACACACCTTCAAATTTGTAGACTAATTCAAGATACTCTAGTCTAATAATCGATCAAGGCTGCAATGACCACACCCCTTTTTGGGAAAGCACACATCTTTGCAGGCTGACTTGAGATACTCTAATACAGCAGTCACCCTAATAAAACAGTCGTCACATGTTCATAGGTAGCTGTATGTTTTAACAAAAACAACTACACAAACTACTATATAAATTTAAAAATGAAGTAGGGATCCAAGCGATAAAAAGTAGTGAAACAAGAGATGAACAATGGTGGTTATTACAGCATAGCTCAGTGTTAAATCCCTACTTTGGCATGGTATAACAATTATTTTGTGGTCAATGCCAAAGTAAGGATTTCCCACCAAGCTATGCTGTAATAGCTACCATTGTTCATCTCTTGTTTCACTACTTTTTATCGCTTGGATGCCTACTTCATTTTTAAATTTATAATTTTTAATATACTAGTTCTATATGACATAGGCTGTCACTGATACTGTTCTACTGATTTTTGCTTCTTTTTGGGCAAATTTGTAAGAATGCATTAAACAATCATCCAGAGGAGGTTGGTCACGCGTCATCAAACATCTCATGATCTCAAAGTAAAGTTCAGCCCATTCAACCCCAATACCTCAGTGAATTCATATCGATAAATTACAGTTCCCAGAGCCCTTCTTTTATTTGCCCAACACTTTGTGTGGCTTTTATTACCAAGAAACAAATGCTACATTATGCATACTTTTTGTGAATGCAACAAAGGACTTCATAATAATCATTCTAAATTTGCACCATCTTTTATTGTGTATTCATAATCATACGTAGTAGTGTGGATAATGCATGACCAACTTCCTCTGACAATCGCCTAAGTTGCAAAATAAATAAATTTGTTGTTGTTCCAGTCTGCAGCCTTCTGGATTACATTAGCAATTAACAAAAGAAATTAATTGTATACGGAATCAAGACCAAATATACACATTAAACTTACTGTCTCAATCCCCACAACTTTTGCTTTTGTACCAACAGCTGCACCAATCCACTTTACAGTTCCGGCTACTGAACCTCTCTTGTTATCAAAAGCCACCACCCTTTCACCTACTTTAGGTGGTACAAGTTGTTCCTGATAACGTTCTACTGATTTTTGATGATGTAACTTCTTTTTAGGCTTGTGATCATGACTACCACCAATACCAGATGGCATGATGTCTACAGCAACAGGTTTATCTGACAACTTGTCCAGTGATTCAAACACAGCACAATCCTTATCACATTCAAACAATTGTTCATATTGAAAACTCCCATCACTTGTACCTTCACCCCTGTAGCCCTAACCAGAAACAAAATCAATAATTTTACAATCCTTACTCAATATATAGAAAGGTAGTCACATAAAACAGCCAAGTCGTAAAAAAAGGTGTAGACCTCAAAAGGCCTGCATGCAAAATATGTGGCAGCCAAGAAATCACTGCAACGATGTTAATGCTAATAAAACGTCAATAATGCAGCAATCATATATTAATACTACTGCAAATGTTTCTTGGCCACCACCTCAAAGTTCTTTGCCTAGACTTTAGAAGACCACATAATCGTATAGAAGACCTTCACAAATAAAAGACCTTAAATGTAGTTTGCACCTTATCTAATGTTAATAATTCGTTTTTAAATCATCAAAGCACAATTTCTAGACTACAATACCTGCCAGACTCACCACAAAATCAAAGTACTTAGATGATAAATAACATATTATACAACCTCCACTTTACACAACTAGTGTGCTTACAAACTAAAAAAAATCATTTATGCAATGCACCAAGACATTGTGAAACAAGAGACACGATGATTCCAAACAGTACAGTATAGCAGTGTAGAGGACATAATGATGACCCCAATATGCTGCCATGCAAAATCATCGTAGAAACATTTTATACAATGAAGTACCTTCAAAGAGTATCTAATGCAGGATTTAAAATAATGGAATCAGTTAGTATAGTATACGTAAGCCAGTCAGTCACTAGAAAAAAAAAAAACATTACACAGCAACCAATTGGAAGTATTTTGGATCACAGAGAAGGCACTTTTGGGCTTGATTACACCTAACCAATATAACACAACGATATTGTAAGGCTGGTTTCTGGCCAATATTTTTTCAGAGAAAGAAATGATCCTAATATACATCACTCTGATAACTAATAGCTACTCGTTAGTACGTACATATAATTCTACTCCAAAATGTGTCCCCTGTTGACCAGGTAGCATTCCAATATACCGTACAACTCCCTTAGCAGCAACTGGCACACCTTTAATTGCCACATAAACAACAGAGCCGTTAGCAAGCTTCTCAGCCCAATCCAGCTTCTTTATAGTTTTATATCTATCAAAGGGGCTACTTATCCCAGCTAATAACTTCTTTTGGTCATAATTTAACAAATGGACAACATGTTTATCACAGTATAATTTAACAGACTGATCTTTGAAAAACTTGAAATTCATTGGTGGCAGCCCAGCATTAGCATCCTGATGTTTAAGATCTCTGACTTCCTCCTGTGATAATCTATGAAGAAGTTCCCCTCTGAGAACATGCTTCTCAGTGAATGATGAACTAATGCCAAATAATATTGGTTTATTCTCCTTCTTTCCAACCTTATCTTGAAGCAGTATAGCATATGGTAGTGGTATATCCCAAGACATTTCTGCAAATGTAAGAAATAAATATATGCATTGAAAGGTACAAAAAAACAACAATATTTAAGTACAATTAAGCCAAACTATAAACAAATACAATCATTTTTACATGTCAACAAACCAGGCATTTGTTGTATAAAGATAATTATAGAGGATTTACTGTTTTTTGCAACAAGAAAGCAACATCTCAACAAGCATAAAGTTTGGTGTGACCTTCACATTAGACCACTATTGTACAGAAATGTGTTAATTTCAAACCACAGCCTTTAAGAAGATTGTGGGGTTGTCATAAGCAGCTACATTAAGGTGGCCGGTGCTACCTGATAGCCCACACACATAATTTAAAAATATATTGTTTTTGCATGGAATGTTTGCTTCTTTGTGCCACTGTGAGATAGCTTTATGGTGAGTGAGATTATCAAAGAAAATCTAGGACCCATCCTAAGATAGAAGAGCATTTAATCAGAACCATTTCTGAAATAACATGCCATTTGCGATAGTTAACCCTTTGAAACTTTTTCTAGGGCTTAGTATCATCATTCTTACAAGCTCTATGGATCTTATTTTATCTATTACAGCATGCACATACAAAATTACAATTAAAATTATTGATGTGCATGCTGAAGGCATGCCAGCAACTAGTGCTGACATCCATGAGTGAAAAAAAAAAAACAGTTATTGAAGTCAATTAAAGTTTTTGGGAATGGGTTCTTTGGAACATCGATAGCATTGACATAGAATGTGAAGGTTCTTTCAGAGTTGAAATTGCTGATGACACAGCAAAGCTACAATTTGGCATTAACAATACCTCCAATTGGAGTATCACAACAGATCTGTTCTTTAATGTGTGACACTGTAGACACTTTATTAATAGTTTATGTAGTGCTTTGTAATAGGAATGATGTAATTATGTGTGCTATAATGTAGCTCACATGTAGAATGTTAGGGGAGAGTCATAAAGCTTCTTGTTTAGTGTTGTAGCTTGCTTGGTTGCTGGCAGATTAGCTCACATATCGTTACAGATGTATCTTATTTGTTCATCTTCGCTTTTGGTCAAAAGACACAATGATGACACAATGATGACACACCATCCGATATATAACTGTCAATGTAACCCCTATCAAACAAAGGTCTACACAAGATTCTTCTTTGCTTCAATACAGTTAGTTTTGAAAGTTCTTCTGATTAAGAAAACTAAAGTGGGTTGAAAATGTCATAATAAGGTCTTTACATATTGCACTAGTACGGTCCCAACTAATGTACTGTAAATGGATCATGTTCTACATGGTTATCAGTAAAATCAGGAGTACCTCAAGGGACAGTCTTGGGACCACTTTTATTTCTTATATATATCAACAATATTGCAAAAGGTTTATCTTCAAGTTTAAGACTGTTTACTGATGATTGTCTATTGTATCGTGTGATCTCATGTGAAGAGTACGTTGCTGAACTCCAACATGATCTCAATACCATGTTGATCACAATTGTGGCAAATGAAATTTAATGTTTCAAAATGTGTTACCTTGAAGTGTTACAGGATATGGAATCCAATACAAACAGACTATTTTATCAACACCCAAAAACTACAAAGTGTCAAGCAGCATCCATATCTGAGTATAGTATTTGACCAAACAATGTCTTGTATTCCACATATTAACAGCATCACATCTAAAGCAACCAGAACTTTGAATTTTGTAAAACGGAACTTGTGTAATTGCTGCCAGCAAACTAAATCTAGAGCCTACACTAGCCTCGTCAGACCAACACTTGAATATGCTAGTTCTGTGTGGGATCCCCACCATAACAATCACATTGCCTCTATAGAAAAAATTCAAAGGAGAGTTCTTAGATGGATATTTAATGGCTATAATTTCAGTCACAGTGTTACCACCATGCTACAAAGTCTCAATTGGCCTAATTTACAACATCGTCGTAAAAGGATGCGTCTTACCTTGCTGTACAAATCTATTAATGACCTTTTAGCTCTAAAAATTCCCAATTACTTCACTGCAATTTCCACAAATACAAGAATTCATCATCATCATCAATCCTACCAATCCTAACATTTTACACATATCAGAACAGACGCCTACATGAACAATTTCTTCCCTAGAACAATAAGAGAATGGAATGATCTCCCTCAACATGTTATTGATTCTGGGGAATGATATGGGGAGCCAAATGATATGGGGAATGATATGTTCTATATCATCTCTGTGGAACCTTTGTACATTAAAGTTTACTAAGAAGTGATTTGATTGGTCAAAATTGCTGTTATATATCTGGTACAGTATATATATATGTATGTATTAGATAAAGCACTGCCGTGAGTGCTATACGGAAAATATAGCACGAAAGAGTGGGCAAGAGACAAACATAGCATAAGGCGAAGTCGAGTGCTATCTTTTGTCTTGAGACCACTCTTTGAATGCTATATTTCCCATATAGCACAAGCGAAGGCTGTTCTTTATCTGGTTATAGAGAACTGTCAACTTGAGGTACACACAAGACACACGAAACAATTAGAAACTCATGGAGTAGTGTTATCATCGGTAGAATAGAATTGCGCTTGTGTTGCACTGTGCTGCGCCTTCATTAGTCATTTTTGTGAGTCTAGTCTGTCTTCTCAAAAACTAAAAGTTTTTGATTGTGGTAACTTTAATAAGCATATTTCCGTGATATTCCTAGGACTCATCCGTTTATGTGAACAAAATGTAGTAAGAACGTTCAATGCTGCTGACTACAAGCAGAGATGGGGTAACGCGTTATGTAATATATATTACAATTCACGATCTGAGTAATATAACGTGTTACTTTTGGAAATGCAGTAATATAACTTTAAGTTACTTCTGGAAACTATAATTCGTTACTAGTAACGAAAGAAGTAATATTATTACGTAACAAGTAGCTGGAAGCGAAAAATAACGAGTAACTTTACCGCGATGTAACGAGTGATACTACAAGTAAAGATGAACAAGTAACACATTATAAATGGATTTTACTGCCAATTATCCATTCCACTATTAATTAATCACCTTAATCCATTAACCTTTCTTCTATAGTGGTGCTCAGGTGATGCACGTACGCGTGACTGATGTGCATCACATGACTGCACGTAGTTTATATGTTAACTTTAACTTACTGTAGCTGTCTTAATAAAAAAGTAACTTAGCATTAGTAACTTAATATTTGTAAGTAATATTATTAAGTTAGTAACTTAATATGTAATATTATTAAGTTACTCTTTATTCTAAGTAATATGTAACTGTAATATATTATACTGATATAAAAGTAATACGTAATATATTACTTTCATGAAGTAACTTCCCCAACTCTGACTACAAGCAACCATCATCAAAATCTTCAAGTGTGTCTATAAATTAAATCCAGTGGTTCTGCTCTTACTGGTTGGGTTGACTGGTCAGCCAGTGCAGTCAGACAATCAGCCTACACTGGCTTGGTTGATTGGTTGTACTGGCCAGAATGAGTGATTACTCACTCAAAGTAGGCTATCAGCCTGCAAAGTAGACCTGGAAGTTCTATAACTACCTGATATAGAACTAAGTGTTCTATAACTGCCCAATATAGAACACTTGTGCTTGTATGGTGAATATAGAACACTTTTTTGCTTTGATCCCCCCACGCAAAGTTCTTTATATATATGTACAGGAGCGCATCAAATCCTATGGACAAGGGAGCATGTAACTCCATAAACAGCAAAATTCAAATATGGTTGCCATGTACTATAATAAGCAACTTTTAAAATTCCCTAATTAGGATATAATTTGGAACCGCATGCTCGAGTACGTCATGCTTCCGCTGCGACAAAGCGAAGCTATAGAAACGAAGTCCAATGGCACGACGGAGGCAGACTTAGCACAAATAATGTTTTAGAAAACTACGAGGCCTAGAGACATGAACTAAGCGGGGATAGATTCGCCTGTGAATGAAGGCACAACCGTATAATAAGAGTACGCCTGTTCGTGCTAATGACTACCGTACGTGTAATTCTATATAACGCCCGACACCACACCCTTGTTTAATTACAGATTGCTTGAAGGAGAAGATTAGTAAACGTCCGCGGAGCGGCCAAAGGCCACTTTACTGGTAAACAACATTACGAGTATGTTTAAATGTTTGCAACTGTGTATTTTGTGTGCAGGATATGCGCTCCAGGCGTCATGAAGTGAACAACCAGCTGATGACCAGTTGGGATACCAACTGATGCGCTCATAAACAACCAGCTGGAACAACAAGGTAATGAGTAATGTAATACTTGTATGGGTAGTTGTATTATACATCTTCATCCTTCATCTGGCTTGCTAGCGACTGGAATTATTTTCCACTGGACTTATCAGTCTACTAGCTATACTGTGAGTATGTATAATAGCTAAACAAGAAGCCGATGCAGTGCTGCATATACAACAATGTGTAACTATCTCCTGTATGTTGTGCATGGCTGTATGCATAATATTATAGACTGTGATCACTGTGCCAATGCCACACCGCTGATATACTGGCACATCACCTGTGGCCTCTAGTTACAACAGAGTCTGTTGTGCCATATTGGCTTGATTGGGATCAATTGTTAATTGTGCCTTCACCATGTCCCTTGTTCTGCATAGCCTCACTTCACTGCTGAGTCATCTTGAGAGACATGTGACACCTACAATATATAGCTACTTTCAATATAGCTTGGTTTTTGTGTAGGTTGTGTTTTAGTATTGTGGTTTTCTGATGCCAGTTAAACTCCCTTGCCTGTGTACGTATGCATATGTATCATTTCCACCGGTACACGCACACTGCTCTGAGTGCTGCCTATGGCACTGTTTATACTTGCCCAATGGGTAGGTTGCAACGTTGGTGTATGTACTTGGTTGTATGTGACGCGGTCCTAGTAATAATAATAATGATAATAGTAAATTTCATGTGATAGTAGCCTACTTGGAAATGGTATTTAACAAACTCCTTTTACACCAACACTATCGTATAGCTAAACCCTCACAAGCCTCGTGCTTTAACTATCGGTGGCTCGATTTCAATGCACACGAAAATTTCATAATAAAATTTTTCGTAATTACAGTGCAATTACGAAAAATACGAATTTTTTTTGTTACAAAAATTTGGAGCCATACAGTAACTGATTGGCTATATCATATCATATCACCACTGATACTATCAATGTATCGATATATCATGGCAACACTAATAGCCACTATGAAAAATACAGACGATTTCCATTACAAAGGGAAGCCATCACATGTTACCGCCAAATCGACACCTTTCACTGTCAGCAAAGATGAATAGGACTAGTGCTCTGTGATATACTGGTAATACCTTTTATCATGATAAATTATCATAACCGATTATCATACTGTGACATCCTTTGATAACCGATATATCGAAATATTGGTATATCGATGAATACCAGTATAGGATTGCCTTTAACCCAACTAGCCTTTGGTGATTAATTACCCAATAGCATAGCAGACACACCCTAAACGGGGGCTTGAGGTTCTCACTAGAGCTGGGCGATATACTGGTATTGTTAGAAATCGGGAGTGTATAAACAGTGGAATGGACTACTGGAATGGTGGAATTCTGGAATGGTGGAATGGAATTTTTTAAAGTTCAATATCAGTTTTTACATCCAAATAAGTACAACTCCTCCCCTTAAGTAAGCAAATAAATAGGCTTCCCTTTAAAGTCAGCTCTTTTAGCATAATTCACCTCACCATAGACAAAGTTTACCAATGTAATGTACTGTAAAGTCAGTTATGAACATACACAATAGCAGTTTATTGGGAATACCAAGAAGACCCCTTGTTCTCAAATGATAAAAAGTTAGCTAGCCAGCTGATTAGTACATGTATGCATTGTAAAAGTTCAATGTATAATGAAGTATTCATTTATTTATTATCAACTTTACCAGTTAGGCACTGGAGAGCGAAAACAAAACAGAAGGCAGAGCCTATGCAAGGTGTTTACCACTAACCTAGGAACCTAAGCGAAAATCTTTGGGTAAAGTAAACGGGACTATCTTGTAAACGTTTACAATGAGCCTTTCCCACTATTGTGTCAGAAAACAAAATTTAAGCCAAAGTTCATTGTGACAGTGCCATGCTGCACACTGAACTGAACCCTCATTAAGACAGTTAGTTTCAGACAAGTAGTAAAGTATTGAGTTACAAGTCATACAAGTGTTGCGGTGGGGAAAAGTATGCTAAAGGAGCTGACTTCAGTGGGGGATCCTATTAATTTGCTTACGAGGAGGAGTTGTACATATTTGGATGTACAAAATGATATTGAACTTTAAAAAAATTCCATTCCACCATTCCAGTATTCCACCATTCCAGTAGTCCATTCCACTGTTTATACACTCCCTTAGAAATCTGTGATATTTAAGTCATACTGGTTTTGATACCACCTGTTTTTTTAATACTGCCATACTGTCTGGGCACTATGGCCTCCCTGTGGGCTTGTTTCATCCCATATTTAGAAGGCAACCAGACATGTGACAATGTTTGTAGGCAGGTGCTGATGTAGTCAGCTAACCAAACTATGTAAACAAGTTTGTTTGTGGTAATTTGTGCCTGAGGTTTGCTGGGTATTTGGTGCTTTTGCTGAGGTAAATGGCAGTCACTTTAGTACTAATGACTTTTACAGTAATACCGTGATACTTTTTATGGAAGGTATACTGTTTGCTATTTTTCCAGCACTAGTTCTCAAATTACAACACATGCCTACTTGTACTGAACTGTATATTTTTGGTTTTTGGGATGTACACTACTTCATACTAGGCCCAAGAAATGATGCAATAGTTACAATAACAAGCTAACTATATATCGATATACCGCTATATTTTCCTGTTACTATTACCGTGTATTCAAATTTCAATACTGCCGAGCACTAAATGGGACACAAAGGAGGACACTGGTAAGTCCATAAAGAATGCACTGTACGTACTGCGGTATGCCCAAAGGCACCTGTTGGGCTGAAGCAACGTCAAACAGTGAAAAAATCAAGCCCGTAGCCTTAGCCGTTGTCGAGTTACACTTGTCTGAAGGCATCAGTCAGTTACTCAGTCAGTCAGTAGAAAATTCCGTTAAATAATTTAAAAACAAATTCTTCCTGGATTTGTGCTAAAGGTTAACCAACAAAGGCCCAGATCACTGGGATCAGCATTGGAGGTGCAGAAGATTGAAGCAGTCACCTAACTACTCTAATAGAACATTCAGTAGATACATAGTAGTTGGTTGGTTCTGCTATGGAATTTATCCATATCTGTCTGCACATAGAGATGTGTCAATGCTAAGACCTTCATAATAACTCTTTGTACAGTCATTATGTATGGCAATACATGCCACTGAAAATGCTTTCAGATTCAATCTCGTATCATTCAAATTTCAAAATTTTCTAGTTCCAATTATATTATAATACTAACATGCACCTGTTGTTGTGCAATTGTGAAAGGATGTTGGTTGTCTAAACCTACCCAAACCTTTTCATTAACAAACGCTGCAGAGCTATAACTAGGCACATTTTGACATTTATAGCAAATTATAAGCATTTGTATGTGGAAATGTCTCTAAATTACAGTATTTTAGCATATATTTTTCAAAAATTTCCTGGGGGGGAGGGGGGTGGCAATGGTGGATCCAGGATGGGGCATTTGGTGCAAATGCCCCCCCTCCTCCCTCTGTGGAAGAGCCCTAATATATATGGTACTCCTTCTGTACACCTTGTCAGACCAAAATAAATTAAAATAACTCATGAAAACTGCACTGCAAACTGAAACCAAAGTCAAACAGCTGTCAAACTCACCCAGCACCTTCGTACGTACTAAGCGCCTCTAAAACTAATTATCATGTTGCTGGTGTTTGAACCACTTAAACAGCTTTTAAGTCTTCACAACCATCTGCAAAGGCCATAATGACAAAAAATCAACCTACTAAGGAGTGATCATTGCTACTAAGCAAGTAACACGAGAATCTGCTCTCCCCAACCACCTACCACTTAGCCTGTTTGTGCCCCTCCCCTTACCAGTTCCTGGATCCGCCCCTGGGTGGGGGACATGCCCATAGTTCCAGCATACTTTTGCATGCTGGGAGGTGAAGCACACCTTCACATAAGACAATAGTAACTTGAGTTAGCCACTTTTGTAAATCCTAATCCACCCCTGAAAAACCTACGTATAGTAAGAACATTTTGGTGGTTGGCCTTGAAATCCTCTCAAGATCGAGATACTGTATAGAGCAGTCACTAAATTGATGAATAATGATAAGTCACCTGCTCACACCAAATTTTAAAAACATCTGGATAGGATACCAGTCTCGTTTGGAGTGGTGTAGCTAACAAAGAGTAATAGTAGCTGCATACACACAATGGCTCATTCATCAGTATACTTTATAGCACAGGTAGTCTTTACAAGGTAAATCGAGTGTAGCTATAGACACGTTTAACAAAGAGGAGTGGTCATAAAAATGCACTGCATGTGCAAATTACCAGCCATTTTGTACCGGAAATTTTAGTACCGTTTGAAAATTATACTGTTTACGTGATGACGTCAACAAGTTTAAAACAATGTGATTACATCATCACGCAAAACCCTCATTTCAAATGGAACTGAAATCCCTGCTAGGGCAAAAGAAATGCGTTGTCAACTGCAACTAAACCTATCAAACAACAATAAAAGTAGGTGGTTTGAGGACTAAAACCATTAATAAACTTGGGCATGGAATAATCAGCTACTTTTCAGACACTAAAAGATTTGTGATTAAAATTTTGTGTTCATGAACCACCTGTCAAGGGGTAGTCATTTCAACACCGTCTGTTGAAACACTTACGACCGGGATCAAGATTCAATCAAGTGATCAAGGGGCTTTTGCACAGTGAATCAAGCAATCAAGACATCCGCAAAAGTGACGATCAAGCACCTGTGAAGTTAACTTTTAGCAGCACGAGAATTTACTAGGCTATTACAGTAAATGATTTAGAATCAAGGCCTTTTAATAGGTGAAATCAAGCGATCAAGGCAAAATTTTGATGATCAAACTTCTTGACCCCGCTTGCAAGTGTATCAACTGGCTGTATGGAAGTGACTACCTCTTGCCTGTACAGAAAATCTCGCAAGGTTTCTATTTCAGGTAGTGATTAATTGATGCCGTACAATGAGCAGAAATACTTTGGAAACTGTTAACAATCTTTTAGCCCTACATAAATCCTTCTCACCAATCAGCCAGAGGAGGTTGGACGCACTTTAAGTGCCACTGAAACAAATTATACAAAATCTCTTTTGTTGAGGAAGTTAATACAGTACATCACGATCTCAGAATAACTCACTGGATCATCTCATGTTTCATTAATAGAATACATACGTGAAGACTGATGAAGTAGTGTACATCAAACCACAACTTATTAATTTCGCCTGGACTTCAAGCATTGATTACAAAACAAAGTACATTGCCTTGAAGCTTACATGAAGGACAATCTGAATATCTAACGATCCCCACCTTTGTATTGCGACTATTGACAATCACATGAAATACTGAATGAAAGAATGCAATTAAGGTATAGCTCACGTCAACATGTCTAACTTCCTCTGCTACTGTAGATTGCGTGACCATTGTTTTAAAAAAAATTTAAGGTCAATGATATCACATGAAAAGTAACCAATCGAAAGCCATTATAGACTCAGTTTAAAATCAAGTTGCAGCCATCTATCTGACTCACAGTTACTCATGCCTGTATCAGTAGACCTGAGATGGCAAATTGTTTAGCAACACATCATGTTTAATAGCAAAGCCTGCTGAAGAAGCCAGTAGCACGTATGCTATTCGTCAATGAAAGAACCATCCATCACAACCTCAAGTCTACTGAATAAGATACAGGCATGAGTAACTACTTGCATGTGAATCGGCTGTAACTTAATTTTAAACTCAGTCTATAATGGATTTCGATTAGTTACTTTTCACATGATATCATTGACCTAAAAAACTTGTTGACAACGGTCATGCAATCCGTGATAAGGCCAGATTACTTGTTTCTCATCCACAAAAATTTGGATTTCCATGTGGGTGGGAGGTCATTTTTCATTATTCATTATTGTAGAAAATACTCCAAATCAAGCTGTCCATTACTATAAAAGCTAGCTAAAGCCTTTTACGAACTAGTACTTACGTTTTACCACTGTTTCTGAGGTTCAAGTGACATTTGCTGTGCCGTAAAATGATAGCCAACCTTCTTAGCATCAAAATACGTGTGCACGTGATTGATAACAGCAATAATGAACTTAGATGCGGTGGAGTAAAAAGGGATGCAGGCAGGGATCAGAAACAATTAATCAAAGTTTGCCTGGCCTAATCGGCACAAGTACACAAAAAAATTCGGAATTTTCAACTGGAGTAGGGACCATAGCACATCGATAAAAAGTACTGAAACAAGTTACAGTAGTCCATGATATTAAATCACAGTAAAACAATAAGAAGTGTTATATCCCTACTGTGCTCAAGATACCAGAATGGAAATACACGGGAGGGATGTAACACTTCTTATTGTTTTACTGTGATTTAATATCATGGACTACTGCAACTTGTTTCAGTATTTTATCGATGTGCTATTCCCTACTCTAGTTGAAAATTCCAAATTTTTTCGTGTACTTGTTTGTTAACTTTTTTTGTAAATAATTTTATTATGACTGGTTAACCCACGCATACCACATCTGAAATGGCGCCGCACGCCCCAGCTATATCAATTATCATCTGAAAAGTGAAGTATCCATTATGCTTGGTTGTCAGCTATGTTCAACCCGCTATACAGCATTTCGAATCAAGAACTTTTCCGGAAGCACCTCTACAATCTACGCATACCAAAAGAAATGGTGCTGCGCCCCAATTTTATTAATTATCGTCTGAAAAGTGAAGTATCCATTACGCTTCGCTGTCGGCTATGTTCAACCTGTTACACAGCAATACGAATCAAGAACTGTTTGAAAAGCATCTTTGCAATCAAAATAGCCACTATGAAAAATACGGATGGTTTCCGTTTAGAAGGGAAGCCATCACGTGCTTGCGCCAAATTGACACCTTTCCCTGTCAGCAAAGATGAATGGGACACAAAGGAGGACACTGGTAAGTCCATGAAGAATGTATTGTATGTACTGCGGTATGCCTAAAGATACCTGTCGGGCCGAAGCGATGCCGAACAGTGAAAAAATCAAGCCCATAGACTTAGCCGTTATCGAGTTACGCTTGTCTGAAGGCATCAGTCAGTTACTTACTTACTTACTCAATCAGTAGAAAATTCCGTCGAATAAAATTTTTTTAAATTCCGTAGCAACTTGTTGAAAGCATTTCAGGTCAATCTGAAAGCTTGTTTGGGCTTAGTTTTACCTCACTAATACTGCCTCATCGTCGTCAGGGAAAATTGAGGCTGGTTTTTGGGTGATGTTATTTTGTGGGCCACGCCTACTCCTTTGTGGTACCTACTATACAGTTACTATTGTACTGTATCAGACATGCCAACTCTCACGCATTAGGCATGAGTCTCACTCTTTGGCTAGTAATCTCACGCTCTCACGCCTAACCCTTTGTTTCTCACCCTTTCAGCTTAGTTCTCACGCATTTCTCACACCTGATCTGCTTCATAATTAGCCCTGTGCTTAAAATTGGACAGATCTGTGCTTATTTTTGTACTTTGAGCATGTAGCGACCTTTTTTTTTTTTTTGGTCTTCACTACCAAAAATCCTGGAGCTGCACTTGAGTCTGGTCCACATTGCTGGTAGTGTTTGAGGTCTCACTCCTAAAATTGTTCAGAGGTTGGCATCTCTGCTGTATGATAGTCGGTGTATTCTAATTGTTTAGTAATTCAATCTACACCTCGATCTACACATAAGCATTATGAAATAGTAGTCTATAATGCATCTACTCTCCTACAAACACATTATCGGTAAAGCATTTTGAGCCCTTGCATGCCAAATCTCCCCAACCCCCAACGGCATACTGAGGTAAACTTTCAACAGTAATTTCCACCCCAAACACCGGTACAAACTGCTCGCATCATGGTCATTAAGGGGGCGCGTAACACACTCAAAATTTCACCTTCCCTACATAAATGGGGCATAGATTATAGACTCTCTCTATAATCTATGGACGGGGTGTGTCTATATATCTCACCTTTTTCGCACTCTCATAAACGGGACGTATAACGTAATTCTGCCAACAGCAACAGTCTGAGGTACCAGCGGGCTCGGGTAACAGTCTTTCTTCAAAAACTCAACTAAAAGATAAGAGTAGCTAAACGCCAGTCATCTTAAAGCTTCAAGCCAAGCAAAAAAAATCACTGATCGCTAGGGCCGCGCGTCATGCCTCCTAGTTATCTGTTCCTAAAATTGATGTTCACTGAATATCATTTGGCTAGTAGAGTAGCTACTATATGTTTTATTAAAATTACTTAATGGGAGTAACTTTTGACACCACCATTGTAAAGATCCCTGCTTTTTTTTTTTTTTTATTATTATTATTTTTTTATGGTAGCTACACCTATGCCTCAGTTACCTGTGTGGGGATCTGCTATTAACAAAGACTTTAGCGGTATATTCTGGTACAGTATATGCAAAATATAGAGCTCTGTGCATCTAACTTGTGGTTTGCGGAACTATGACCATGTGTCACAGTATAAAGCAATGACTTCCTATGTCAAAGTTCATACAGTACACAACTATTCTAGGCGGTCAACATTGGCTCGGTGAGATTATTTTACTTCAGCCACTAATAGACTTTGGTTGTAGCTAAACATTCTTATGTGTTCACCTTGGTTTGCAGACATAATTTTTTGATACAGAACTGAAGAACTTAAGTCAGCACTTCTTTCAGCACTTCTTTCAGCACTTCTTTCAGCACCAGGTGGCTACAGTGTGGTGGAATTCATTGCCATCTAGTTTATTTGATGACATCATTAATTTTCATAGTGGTCTGCTTATAAGTACTCATCCTGAACTGCTATATTTACTATGGTTGTAATAATTTTTATGTGCATATACATGATAGCTTTGTATAGTATGCGCGCTTGTAATGTTATATGTACGGAAGAATGGCTTTGCCAAGTACTGTGGGTTTAAATAATCGATCAATCAATCAAGGAGCTTCCTTCTACCTACAATCCCCTACACAACAAGATCACTGCAATAATTTTATTTCTGTGCCACTGTTAGAAGCCTTTAAACAAATCTTCTGTCATGTAAAATTTGTAAGGAATGGATAGACATAGGGAGTATTAGCCATAGAGTTCCAGAAACCCCCTTTGAAATTTAAACTTGTGGGCTTGGAGCCAAAACACTCGAAAAACACCAGCCCATATAATATCTTAGTTTGGCAGCACAATCAATTTGAAATGGAGCAGGACAGTACAGTTACAGTGTAATAAGAAATTAACACTGATTCTCTGCAAAAGTGGATGAAGGGCAGCTACATGCACTACCGAAACATCTTTATTAAGATCAGTACTCTAATAGAGCAGTCATATGTAATACTGTATAGCAGTCAAAACTATACTCTAATAGAACATTCATAGTGGAATAAAATCTTTATTCATCGAGAATTTGAATATGGTCTTAGATCACCATGGTATCTGGAAAGCTATGTGTATAAACCATAGGACTTAAAGAGAAACATACTTATAACAAATAGTTTATAAAATCCATATTAATTTACTAAAAATTCTATTATTCAAAATCTGTCAGCAGCTGAAGGCACAGCCCCCAGACTCTAGTTACACCTATACATACTACCACTGAAATCTGGAAATTACCTTAAAAATTCCTTGGATATATGCCCCTGACTGACTAACTACATGTTTATAATTTTATTTGAAATTTGCACATGATAAAGGAAAAAAAAACTTTTCACCTTCTTGCCATGCCTACTATAATCCTACTAGGTCTATGTAGTGATTGCATGTTGTCTGAGGACTCTATTTTCATTCTATAATTTTGCAATTACACTTTACTTCTGATAGATTGGGAATGATAAGGTCTGATAGTAATAAGGCAATTTACAAAATAACTACTTGCATTGACTAATTTTATATTTGAGTGGGGGGGAAGGTGGGACAAGTATATAAATTATATGGCTGGGACAAGTAAACTCTTTTATGGATCAACAAAAGGTTACAGGTTACTAAGCTCTCCATGTCTTAGGCCTTAATCAATGACCATTTTCAGACTATTGTGGCTATATAATACTATACTGCAAAAATTTGTACAAAACAAATTAAGGTATATTACTAATGGAAATTAATGATACCTCAGGTAAATAAACTGGCTGATGTAGACTGAGATGGCACATCATAATAAGCAGCACCTTGTCCTACACAGTTTTGTCCTATCTATCATCAGTATATAGTATAGATAATAGACACTTCATACTGATGAAAAATTCTAGACACAAGGGTAATGTGGACTGATCTCGGCACTGATAGCCACAGAGAACATGAATCCTGTGTACACCATCAAGGTTACTGGTTAGGTCTGTATCAAATATGCCAGCATATAAATAGTATATATATATATATATTACCATACCTGCCCATACAAAAGTCTCAATAGCACCAGTGAAATTTATCCCAAATTTTACTGGTAGCAGTGAAAAATTGTGTAATTGCAATTTCATTGGCTAGAGTATGTAATGCAGTTGCTTGGCAACAGTTGCTAAGGTGTGGTTGCTATGGTCCAAAGTGTTCATTACCTTAGAAATGGTCTCCATTGCAACTGTTGCTAAGATTACTCTGTGGGTGGTTGACTAGCAATGGTTGCTTGGAGCTATTTCCCCATTTCAGCCATAGCCACAGCAACCAGACTCTAACAACTGTTGCTTGGCAACCAAAGTACAAGTATGGAAAGCATGGGTATAGCAGTGAAATTTGTGGTAAATATCACTCTTGTTGCATTGAAATTTCAATGCAACACTCGTGGTATTTATCCCAAATATCACTAATACCCATGCTATTACTAGTACGTATATTAGCTATACTGGTGTATATTATACTGGTGTATATTATACTGGTGTATATGTTTTATATGCATTATTATGCTGTTGATGATATTGAAAAACAATCGCTCATTAATGTTTTAAGTTAAAAGTAGCAGATGGCATCGTATACTTAAACACTGTCCTGTTGACAAAACACCTCTTGACAAAACATGCATATAATATGTATACAGGGCTATAACCCTAATGGCAGTGTGACTAGAGTGCCACTCTCTTCCTCTATTTGACTATTGGCTACCATAATTTGCTTTATTTTCGTGCAAAAAATTTTCGTAATAAAAATTTTCATGTAAAAATATTTCGTATGATCACCATAAATGACTGCTCTATTAGAGTAGTTCAATCTTGTATAAAATTTTTCGTGTAAGAAATTTTCATACAAATTTTGCATTAAAAAATTATTTTACAACGAAAAAAGCAATTACGGTGTATATACACAAGGAGGCAGTAAAAATGCAAAGGTTTGGAAAAATTACACATATACCTATAGCACATGCATGTAAGTGCATATGAGTGCTGGAATGAAATACAATAACACACTGACATGGAGTAGCATGTTGTTTACTGTTTACTGCTATGCATCTAGTTAGCAGGCAAGTAAATATATCATTTGATAGTTGCTTTAATGTTCCTACCTGTATACTTTTCATGTGTATTAAATCATTCTTGCCCATAAGACCTGCTACTATACTGTTAACTTCATTTACATGTACGTCACTATTATAACATAAATAGGACTGGTACATGTAAAAATACATGTGTACATACATAAAAATAAATGCATGCACAACATAAAAGAGAATCGTAAAATGCTTAAAAACACACACATAGTATCATGGTCATAGGCAAACTTTGTTAGTGCTTATATAGCAGCAGCAGCAGCAGCAGCAGCAGCAGCAGCAGCAGCAGCAGCAGCAGCAGCAGCAGCAGCAGCAGCAGCAGCAGCAGCAGCAGCAGCAGCAGCAGCAGCAGCAGCAGCAGCAGCAGCAGCAGCAGCAGCAGCAGCAGCAGCAGCAGCAGCAGCAGCAGCAGCAGCAGCAGCAGCAGCAGCAGCAGCAGCAGCAGCAGCAGCAGCAGCAGCAGCAGCAGCAGCAGCAGCAGCAGCAGATCATACACTGTAGGTCTGTCACTTGACTGTTGTTTGGTACAACTGGTGACCAGTTGATCATGCTGTGGATATTGTTGTTGGACCAGTGCTTTAAAGGTATCCACCATTTCAAACTGAAGATTTTTCGTAAGAATCTCAATGATAACAAGGCCGGAGGAGACGGTCCGGTTGGTCAGGCCTGAGCCGGACCAATAATCTGGAGTTGAACAGCTCGAGATATATTACTCTCATGCAATCTTTGGACGATCACATCTACATATGGCTACGTACATTTTACAGATGTTATTGAAAATGCATGACACGAGTAGTTACCTAGTTTCTCAGCCTGACTAAAGCAAGTATAGTACCTCCAATTACCTTACAGTACAGCATAGCATTCGTATCGTTTTGTACAGAAATGATTGTGGGTTCTACGTACAGTATCACGTGTGCTGACAGTTGGCATTTATCACGTGTAAGGCAGGTGCCTTCTTTGATTCTAAACCAGCACACTTATATCATAAAATAATCATCAGCATTCCTTGGCTTGTCTCTCTTGGCTTCTTTTACTGGGCGCGGAAGGGCTGGCAGTGACAAACCAGATGACTCATTCTGCGGCAAGAAGCTGTACACCGGTACCATACATTACATGGTGGCCATCTGGATGAGATGTTGAGTAGAAATCACTCCTCTTCAACTACCCACTCGTCCTGTCGAGATACTGAGCAAACTCAGTCTCACCCACATAGCGCCATTTTCGAATACTGATTGGTCTCGTGACTGTCCACCAGTATATTTACGTGATGATCCGTTCACTTCATACAAACCAGTATAGTATATAGTATACTGTGTTTTTGTAGCTGTGTAGCTTTTTATTGTAGCTGTGTGAATTCACTGTATAGTACTTGTATCCTAGCTAAAGGGGGCCATGCTGCATCGGTTCCCTGTGAAATTTGGGGGGAAAGTTGCAAGTTGCTAGCTAGTTTACTTTAAAATTTAGCATCAATTTTAAATTTTAAGGCATTTTCAAGCCTTTAAATTGTAAAAATTCTGCAGCTCTTGGTGGTTGCACCCCCAGACCCCCCTTGAACTTTAAGTAAATGAACCATACAACAAGTTTCATGCTGTGTCCCCTGTATGTCAGGTCTACAATTATAGATAGTACAGAAAATCTGCAGAACAACAGATAGGCTTGAGCATATTTATATAGCTAGCTAGCAGTGAAATATCACTAAAATTGCATATCTGAGTGTCTAATTTTCAAAAATTTCCTGTGGGGGCATGCCCCCAGACCCCCCCTAGAATGCTCGTGCTTCACACTTCGCAGAGTGTGCTTCGCACTTCGCAGAGTGTGCTTCGCACACTGTGCAACAGCTCCTCTCTCATTGGCATGTATATAGTAGCAATTTCAACATTATAGTCAATGGCCTGACCAACTCAATTTTCCCTCCTCCGGCCCTGGATAAGGACTCTAAAACTGTAAACATCCATCTTAGGGGAATGCTTGGAAAAATCATTGGCTTCAGAAGCTCCATATACCATAGCACCAGGATTTGCAGTGGCTGTTAGCTGTTGCATCTTAGCAGTACCCAAGTCTCCCAGTTTAGCCACTCACCATTGTAGAGTAACTTCAGTAACACATTGGCACTACTCACATCATGATGGATTACTGGATCTGGTCTGGTGTTAAGAAATGAAGGGCTTTAGCAACATCATGAAGAATGCTATTTATCTGATGATCTTTAATTCTTTCGTTTTCATATGCTCTTCTCAAGCTAGTATCCATCAATTCCATCAAGATAACTGGGGGACCTTCTAATGTAGCTCCCAGGAAGGCAACAATATTCTGATGTTGACACTGAAAAACCATTTCCATTTCTCTTTGAAGCAACTGTATGGTTCTTGGAGCAGTGATAAATTGGTGAAGACGCTTAACAGCAACAGTGGCTCCTTGGAATATAGCCGTATGTACAGTAGCCCAAGCTCCTCTGCCAATTTCTTTCCCAACTGTAAAATGATCATTTGAAACAGCCCTACAAGTTATCATTGATTGTACACCCAACAGCTGTTGTTGAGTGAGTGATAGTTGGTTCTGTAAGTAGCTATTGCTTGCTATTAACTCTTCATTGCTTTTCTGTGCATCCAATAATTGCTGCTGATTATGAGACAGTTGATTTTGTAAACCAACCATGCTAGCTCTCAAATTATCATTATTATTCTTGACATCTGCCAACTGTTTGTTGTAATTGGAAATGCAAACGATTGTTGTCTTCTTTCAACTGTGTGTTGTTCTGGAAAGAACTGCATACAGTGGCATCCATTCTTTTAATACTTTCCTGATTCATTTTCACCATTTCTTCAAGTGTATTAACCTTTCTTTCCATCTCATTCATATCTAGACCTGATTTGTTCACAGTTATATATAGTAGTGACTTGACTACCCCTTTCAAGTCGGTTGGACTGTTTTGTTGAATTCTCTGGTGTTGTACGGAATTGGGGCTGCTTCATAGCACTTTTTCCATTATTAGAAGCCAAAAAATGTTCATCTACTTTATTGGACTCTGAGTATAGCAAGAATAAAAACATTGATTATTACCAAGAGTCTACAGAGAATTATCAATTTATACATTACAACAACACACTTTAGTCATACACAATGACATACAATGCATTAAATTTGCAAAAAAAAATCAAAAAAAATCCAGAAGGCTATATACATAGCTAAGTATGCCTAGGAGATGGTGCTACAGGTAAAAGTGAAACACAGTAATAACTTTAAAGGATATATTCTTAATACGTGAGTGACTGAGTTTTGTGACCGACTGCTCTATTAGAGCAACTAAATATTGAATGGATTTTTTTTAGGGGGGAGGGGATGGGGGTGGAACCGCCACTGCAATTCAATATTATCACTAGATATTTACTAGGATATCAATCTTACACAGCTTGCAATTGTCTACATGGAATTTATTAGCATACTGTATAGCCTAAATATTTTGAGGGGGTTAGCCTCCGTCAGATTAATATTTCCCATCAACAGATGCTCAGTCAAGCCAGAGCATAACTTGACACTATTCCAACAACTCACAATTTCTATACTGCTAGCAAATTCCTTGCCATCTCTAAACAAACAAAAACTTTGCCAAAAGAAGTTGGACACTATCTCAGTGCAGAGTAAATTTGAAAGTGCTACTCTGGAAGCCGAATTAGAGTTGTGGCCTACTCCATTAAATTTACGTCGCTGGCACATACAAACAGGAGCGACTTTCTCTCTTTGTCAGTTGCCTCATCCTAACTCCCATAATGTATTAAAATGGCTGTCCTGTAGCTTTACATCAAGGCAGGTATACTTATCATTAATATGTGAACAGACCAGACAATTCCTTAACAGCAACTAACTAAACACATTTGCTAGCTACAGTATGGCCTAAATAATTTAAGGGGATATTATCAAGGTTGAGATGTGAAAATTAAATTTATGGATATGCAAATAATCCCATATATGGAGATCTAAATATTTCAAGGACTGTAATATAGTTTCCAAAAACCTTGAAATCAGTGAAAATTTTGAACTTCTTTAGAGGTAGAGATCAAATTTGCATCAGCATATGCCGTAAAGTGTTCTGAAGACAGTGTAACTTTAATGCAATAGAGCTACAGCTACAAAACATAAACCAAATAAGTGTACGTAAAATCACTTGATCGAGATACTCTAATAGAGCAGTCACTGTGGGGTAAAAAAATGTTGAAAAGCAATGAGTTCGAACCAAGGACCTGACATCCACATCCTTAACCACTGAACCACTGCTATCTTAACTAATCACCTAACTTATTTTAATGAATATTCTAACTTATAACTAAATGTTGTATATAATTTCATAGATCTACCAATGATCAGTTAAGAGGACACAAGAGGGGTGACCTTATTACACAGGTTTCATTGTGTAACATTATTTTGTATAAGCAACATTAATTTTATGGTGAACACTACACTGTTCTGTGTATACTAGGCTATACTTCAGTTAACAGTGTAACACTTCCAAGATATTCCCCAAGAATGTTTGGTATCCTGTGTTGTGACCTATAGAGAGTTTATTCACTTTATTGCATCAGCAAAAAACTTGTTTTTGCATGCAAAATGATGTTGTAATGTGTTTATTGCTTGTATCATGTTTATATATTAGAGCAGCACAGCATGGAATTTGCTGACATGGCTCACTATTCAATGTACTCAGTTGTCTTGTATACAGTCTATTTCAGGTAGGTTGTCCACATAGGCCAAATGCAAAAAAAGTATCGTTATGAATAATGAAATTTCACGCCAGGCAGATGGCACTAGTTTATAAAATTTTAAGCTACTGATCTCATTGGCTACTTTTAAGCACGTGACTTTAATGCTTTGTTTCCCTAGTCAACCAACCGAAAATAAACTGGAGCAAGATCTAGAGATGATGGGAAATACAAATGGTTAGACAAGTGCACTATAATATTTCCCTGATACAGAATTAATTGCTTAGTATAGGTATGTCTTTTGATTCTGTACTAATGTTTGTAACTACTGCAAATGCTCTACAACTTCCTGCGTATACAGTCTAGAGTGGCAGATCCAGACATTTTAAGGGATGATATCACTTCTCCACATTTTGCCTTCACTGTTAACTCATACCTACAACCTCAGGATATAAGTCACATGATGGGGTGCAGTTTCCAAAACCCAAGTTTATATAATAGACACTGTCAGTAAACTATGAACCTCTTCATGTTAGTTGTTTATTATTTATCTAATTAGTCAAAATGATAGGGTGGCACCAAAAGGCATAGCCTGTGCAAGGGTGCTTCCCCCAACAGTACAACACAAAATCAAGAAAAAACATACACTCAGAGACTCAAAAGCTAAGACTATAAATGGCATGGCAAATAGTTGAAATGTTTATGGTTTCATAGGAGTAGCTGACAGCAGTTGCAGCATTCAGTGTTGGTGACTTAGCTAGTCTATAATATTCACATACAGGTTTTCAATGTAGGTTCCTGGTGGGATAATTAACAAATTCATGACTGCTCTATTAGAGTGTTTCAATCATTTTAGCAGGAGTATCCAACAGCAAAACATTGTTCTGTAAAATCACTACTGGAATGAAAATCCAGTGAAAAAATTTTGAAAACCCTCTGAAATTTTCGAAAAACCCCTGAAAAGTAAAAATTTTAATGGGTGGCCAAGAATTTTCATTACATTTTCACATACTAAACCTATGAAAACCCATTGAAACTTTACCAATGAGATTTTATTTCCCTACCTCCCCATTCCCCCAATTGTAATTATACTCATTAATATGAGGTTATACAATTATGACATTATGCTCCATAAAATTTTCATTGAATATTCATTGATTTGTCCAATGAAAAATACTAAAAGTTTATTGGGATCACAATAAAGTTTTGACTTATTCAAAGTTTTTTTTTGAAAATTTCATTTTTTAATACAAGGACAAATTGTCCAATAGTGAATCTATTTGCATGATGACCTTTAGCTGCATTTTCAATTGGTCAATTTTCCTCTGTAGCTACCTGTTCAGACATGCTTGTTATGGAATTTGCGGAGTGGTGATACTGTGACATGCATGTTTACTGTTTGTGACATCTAGACAAAATAACTTGTTCAAACACGTTTAATTTGTCAATAAAAGACCTGCCTTTGCCATAATAGAAACTATTCAGGAAAGTCTCTTTGAGGAGTACTAGCTAATGGTTTGAAGAAATGGAGAAACTTGAAGAGCAAGTTAAAATACTTAGTAAAAAGGATGAAGAAATCCAGAAAGAACTTACAAAGCATCATGGTGAACCAGAGTCCAAGAGAGCCAAACTTTCATGTGAAAATGAAGAATCTGCTGAGTCCATTATTTCAAATCTTGGACATGTTGCTGAAGATATAACCAGTAGATTTAGCTGTGGAGGAAAATTTGAGCTACCCAACAGCAGTGTAGTGAAGGTGGCTTACAAGACTACAACAACTACTGTCACACAACCCTCTACATCAACTGGGGTCAGTACAGAGATAGATGAGGTGTGGAGTTCAATAGAGTTTCCTGGTACTAGTAAAGCAGCCATGACTAAGCTACTTGATGTGTGTTCAGTTGCCAGTTTTGGGTACAAAGACAAGGATGTTATTGATAAGAACTACCAAGATTCCCTCAAACTAGATTTTGCAACAACATTTCAGATTTTCAATACCCCCATTATTAGAGAGATTGAATCACTTATTCCAAATTGTGCTGGGTTGCAAGCAGAGCTGTACAAATTGAATATTTATACACCTGGTGGCTTTTTCAAACCTCATGTTGACACACCTCGGTCAGGACAGATATTTGGTAGCCTTGTGGTTTGTTTACCAACTCAGTTTAGTGGTGGAGAGTTAGTTGTGCGTCATGAGAAGAAAGAAATGAAATATGACTGGTCTTCACCTGTCTCAGATCCATTCAAAGGTTTGCAGTGGGCTGCATGCATTCTTCAGTGATTTTGAACATGAAGTTCTTCCAGTCACTGAAGGATATTGAGTCACTCTGACATACAATCTCTACTATGGCACTAACCCCAGCAGATCACTGATTGACATAACGACTAATCCTTTCTACAGGACACTTCAAGCAGCAATCCTAAATTTATGACAGATGGAGGTATTCTGGGATTCAAGTGTCACTATTCTTATGTCTTTGATGTTCACTGGGCTGACTTGTTGGCTTTCACTGACAGTGTGACCAAAGCTGACACGCTGAAAAAGTTGGACACACATTCTATACAGCAATTTATATGCCATAATAAGGAAGAGCAAAAAGCTATTTTAGACAAGCTGAAGATTGACAACAACTGTACAGCACATCTTAAATGTCATTCCATCAGTCTTCCCTAGGATGAAAGGCACTGACTTTGTTGTGTTTGAAAGTGCAAAACTATAGAACATTCCAGTTCATGTAAAACCATTATTAGTTAGTGAATTTGATTTTGAATATGGATATGCTCTGAAAAAGTATAATTTTGACTTTCAGGCAGATGTTTATGATGAATATAACGAAAATGTACCAAAAGAATTATCTTGCTGGAAGGATTTATCTTGTTATGAAATTGTTTGAAGATGATGTCTGTAAATACTGTGTGAATGACATAACATGGTGTCAAGATTCAAAGCAACAACAGAATGACAATGATGATGACAATGAACTCGTAAAGACACAGAATGGTCAACCATGTGCAGCAATTGTCCACTATGGAAATTTAAGTGCAGATATATGGTACAAATCTGCAGCTATTTTAATTGGGATTCCACCAAAGTGGAGCATTCGTAATACAGAGCTGTGTGCAGAAGACATTGTAGAAAAATGCTTCATAAATTTAAGCAACAAGTAGAATAATAGTGACAGCAATAACAATGTAGGAAAATTGCAGCCATAAACACAAAACAGTTTAAGTGCTTGTAGTAGTAGAACTAGGTGCACAATGACATGTATAATACTTGTATTTACATGAAAGAATTTTGTGAATATTTCATGATTTAATAAAGTATAGTGCTATATAGTACATATACATAACTCCAATACTTGTCTCTTACTGCATGGTATGACCAGTTAAAAGTTTCTGCATGTTCTAGTTGGTTGTTGGAAAACGTCTACTCATAATGAAAGTAAAAGAACAATTCTGGGTGTCCTTAATAGACAGGTATATAATGGGTACACCATGAGCAGGGTAGTAGGTAGTGATATACAGCAGCTAGGGGGTCTAGGTATTTTACACATTTCAGGACTGAATTTTTTGATGCAGAGTGACAAATATTTAAATCATAGTAACCGATCAGTACTCTACATTGATAGAGCTGCATGTAGGGATTAGTGACGGTCATGAGTTCAGCTATAAGCCTGAACTAAATAAAGTGAGCTTGGAGTTGGTACTGCAGATGCAAGTTTTCATACTCAGCGGAGGATTATTAATAGTACATGTGGTGACTGTTCTATTACAGTATTTGATTGATTGCTCTATTAGAGTATCTCGTTCTTGTGTATATAGAATTTTTTTGGGAAGGATGGGGGTGGGGGCATGTACCCCTTGTCTGGATCTGCCACTGAAAAAAAAGTGTCACTCTGGAAGAAGTGTCCATGTAATGAATCGATTCGCCATATTCATGATGTGTTAAAAATCATGTGCTTATTAGAACATTTTTGGTATGTGTAGATCTGTCGTTTTAGTAGTAGAGTTAGTACAACTGCAGAAGCAATATCTTGGCAGCTGAACAATCATGGACCAAAGCCATTGATTTGCAAACAAAGTTCTCCAGCATTTTTCAAATGCTGGATTATCATTTCTTCCACCTGGAGTGAGTTCTTTGCCTTGCAAAACTACTGAACCCTTTGTAAAAATACATCACCATCTGGATTTATCTTACAAGAAATCTGGTGGGATTGGCTCCTTGCTTTATGGATGCCACAACCTTTCCTATTTGTTGCTTAATGACCTGTAACCCTTTATGTACGATGTGGAATAAGCTCGAGCTCCTTAGGGTAGATAAAAGTTTGTAAACAGAAATTATCAAATAAATTCAGATGCATTATGTATAATTGTAGTATGGATTATAGTAAACTAGTTGGACAATTGTATTTGAGGAGTCAGCTTTGTCATAAAAAACCTACAAATTATTTTTCCATTAAGGTGGCAGTTACCAGCCATGCCATCACACGATTAATGTCTGCAATAATTAATTAAAATGACTATTGTGCATGCAAGTAAGGTCCATGGCTTTGTAACAAGAAAATATTTGTCTGTTTTGTGAATCAAAGAAGACATTCACTTAGGTAAATAGTGTAGAGCCTTTATTTAAGGGGATTCAGTACTTTGCATGAAACTTTGGTGGTATACGTCATTTTTGGTTTTAGTATGGTATGCTAGAGCAAAGATAATAACTATGGCTACAGTGTTACTGCAACTTTCTGCATTATGTGCACTAGTGAGATGTTAGTGGGCTTTAGGTCCCTTTGCAGTGGCCAAAGAACTTCTCCCCATAGCACAGTAGCCAAATTTTTATCACCGGATATGCTGAAACTCCCAATACCTTTACAAGAAACAAGTTTCTCATTCATCAGGGGCACGCGCGATAACATGTATATCGGTATGGCTGTACCTACTGAACAAAATTAACTACATCACATTGGCATTCTTCTGTACACAAAAAAAGGTATTATAAAAAAGCAACCAAGAGACTGCATACATTATCTAGCTATCAATGTCATTACAAAAGATCAAAACACACAATTAGCACATGACTCATTGATGAACTTCATTAATAAACTTCAGCTCATCAGTACTAGCAACATGACCAACGGGGACCTCATAATTCTCAGGACGTCCAGCACTACACATCTTACAGCCGGGACGATATGGCTCATTAAGGAATGTACACTTGGAACAGTTCCAACCATTGGGCTTTTCTGCTTGACCAACTGGATTGGCAGCCATAAAAAGCGGTCCCTCATTAGCAGGTCTCTTTTGTGTCGGAGCCATAGGAAAGACAGGTACTCCCCCTCGTGGACCTCGATTATTTGGTGGTATAAATATATCATCAACTTGATGTTTCTCAACAATTGGATGCCCCCTGAGTTCCATTTGGGGTATGTTAAAGTCATTTCTCTGCGGTGGGATGTCTTTGAAATCATTTCTAGGTTGTGGAGCCCTAGGCTGCTGCTGGAATTGCTGGGATTGAAAAGCTGGTGGTTGCGGTTGTATTACCACAGGTGGATGCTGTTGATCTTGATAGCCTGGTCCACCCATATTAGTATGTTGATAAGAAGGTTGGGGATGATCTTGAAAACGTCTCTGGTGTTGTCCGTCATATGGCTGATGTTGTTGTGCATCATAAAGTGGTTGTTGTCCTGGTTGGTACTGAGCATCATTTTGGGGCAAAGTGACAAACTGATCTCTATTTGATGAGACCTGCTGCCCAAATGTTAACTGCTTTTGATAATTTTCCTCTTGTGCAATCTGCTGCTGTTGTCGTTGAGTGTCTTCCACTTGTTGTTGTCGTTTGTTGAAGAAGTCAGATTTCATGCGTTCCTTCATTCCTTGGATGACAAACAAATAGACTTCTTGGTCAGGACCTCCATCTTTGTAGACTCCGAATTCTCTCAACATACAAGTACTCCTGTCACTGGCCAATTGTTGCTTAATTATCCATCGCTGTACCTCACCAGGTATTTTGTATTTATCTTCAAACTACACAATGAAAATAAACACATATGTACGAGTTTATACAACATGTGTACACACAATGAAATGGATGATATATGAAATTTCATGCTTTAAATAATGACCATATAGGAAGCTGTATTTGTCCTGTATGTACACTACACAGAACTGAAAAAAAGTGATCAGGCCAACCGTTATCTGTGTTGTAGCTGAAGAGACAGATATTTACACTACATGTGCAAAGCACAGGACATGCGAAGCATACTGACCTGGGTGGTGGGGATGGAGGCATGGAAATTTTTGAAAATTTAGCCCTTTAAGATTAAATTTGGAAGACATTCTGACAGAAACTACTAAACTATTAGAGTACCATACTGACTAGTTTATTAGAGTGTATCGATCTTTTGCAGATTTCAAGTAGCTAAAAGGCAAAACCAGACCAGCCAGACCTGCTACTACCCTGTTCCAGGAACAAAGTTAGTGGATATTACGTAGACTAAGTTCAATCTTCTTACAAGTAACTAATCAACTACACTTTGTATAAATATGTAATATGACTATATGACTGACCAGCTTTTCCAGGTTGTCTATTGTATCTTCTTCCTTGGCCTTGATGTAGATGTCGATAGCATTCTCATTGGGGGCACACTGACGCTCTATTGCCACCTTCAACCTGAAGCAAAAGTGATGAACAGCACATATGCACCAAAGTGTAGTCATGTTTAACGATGCTTTTATGTGTATCGCATTGGATTAAAAATACTTTATTTAATGCTCACCCAGTGATCTTCACTTAACAGCACCCAAGTAAAACACTTGGACACCTATGTAATTCATGAGGTGGGTGGGGAGGGTACTGATTTTATGATTTATGATCCTAATTCAGTCTTCTTTTTAAGTTTAAATGTTTCTGTGAGAACATATGCCCCCAAACCTCCCCCCCCCCCCCTCCCTAAAAAAGAGTATGCTTTGCAGAGGTATGCAACTATGCATGTACTGTATATCTGAGGTCTGATCTCTCTTGTGTATGACTGTTGAGTTATTTCATTATGTTAGACACATGCATGTTTAACAAACAAACACTGGTTCTTTACTACTGATACATAACACGGTAAAGACACAGTGACACCCCAGAAACATGTATTTGCATAGGCTTACACTGTAACTTTTGAAATACTTAAGACAAAAAAACGAACTGCCAACTACGTGGTAAATGTAGATATATATGTTAATTGGGCGTACGCACTTGAACTCATCCTTGTCTTCAGCTGGAGCCTCCTCTACTGATTCCTGTCTGTCCATGTCTCCATAATAGTTTATGGCCACATTAAAAATACGTTTGCTTTTGTCTATTTTCTCAATATCCATAGCTTTAATGATGTCATAAGCTGTCTGCAGTTCACATTTGTTAATAGCATCCGCTAGATCAGCAGTAGCAGAATCTAGAAAGATGAATAAGATAAGTTCTCAGTATATGTGACTGCAGAACTACATGACACAGTACACAGTCATGGCATATAGCCAACTACTTAAGACCACATAAACTAAATTATTAGTTTCTCATCCCCGCCTGCATCGCTGTTTTTCTTACCTCATCAAGGATTTTTTGTACTACTGGTAGCTAAGGGATGCCAATTAGCACCTTTTATAGTTGGTACCTTGCTAGAGCAATCTAAGAAAATAGCATTTTGAGTCATTTTAGCTGCCTAATTCAGCTATCTAGTTAGTAAAAAATAAAATAAAAATCTGCCCTCCCGCACTACTATTTTGAGTACAGGAGGATGAAAAACTAATAATTAAGTTTACGTGGCCTAATAAAACCGAATAGGGCTACATTGCTCAAATATTGAAACGGCCTGCTTCAACCAAAGCTGTCATCATACACCACAAACAAATTTTATATGTGTAGAATAAGCTATACAGTACATACAAACATACACAACACAAAAAAGGCCACATAACTTAATTATTATAGTTTCTCAATCACCAATATTTTAAATTGCAATGCAGGCAGGTGGATTTATCATATTAACTAGATGGCTGAATTAGATAGTTAATGTCTAGTTCTCGAGTACTTGTTAAGATCACATGATCCAGCTCACATGATGCATTTGCCATCAGGGAGTGACACAATGAAGGCTATAGAGTTTGATTGGCATAATGAATACTAACATCAGTACTTTAATACAGTGTGTGTATCATTGTTGTTACTTGGAAAAATGTTTAGTCAGTATAAAACATGTCAAACGGGTATGACGAGTAGCTAGTATTCATGAGTACTCAATCATTAACTCTAGAGAGTACTTGAATACTAAAAAACTATGATCGTTTCAGCCTATTTTTAAAGGTATGTTATCTTCTTTTAGAGGGAATCAAAATTACAGAGCCAGACCTGTTGGAATCTTTGTTAGTTATAGTTTAAACCTGGAGCTGTACCAATGTGAACAGTACTCCTAATAACCATCACAATTATGTTCATTAGTTATTGACACATTAGTAACGAAGCTTCAAAACTTCATTAACCCTTCCAAAAGGGTTTATTTGTACATTCGTTCCAGCCCTAGTCCGCACTGGCCTAAATCAGGAGTTTAAAGAGTTTTCATTGCATGAATTAAATTGCATGTACAGTATATAAATCTGTTCCAATACTGATACCATAGGTAACTATACTGAATTTGAAATGGATAACATACTATGATTTATATTGCAACAGTTGTTACATTTATTTTATAAGCATTCTAATAAATTGGTGCTTGTGATGTTTAAACAATAAGACCAATCCATGCTAAGAAAATGTAGACATATTATACTTTCAGTGTTAAAATAGTGCTTAAATTTGATCTACTTACAATGTACCTGAGTTATGTATTTTAAGCATGATTACAGAGCACCATTTTGACTTAATTGAACACTATGGCAGTACTGTGTAGTAGGGTCTTCTCTAAAATGACTGGCGTCTACCAAATTCTGTCGTTAATAACCATCATAGAAATAGTACGTGCAACAGAAAACTCCAGGATGAGTCTTGGCATCAAATTTAACATTAAAATTTACTTAAAAACAAGAAAACACTCACAAAAGCCGAATATTGATATACAATTAAAAAAAAGAAGCCCAAACCCATTGCCTGCCTGAACACAGTCACAAGGCTAGAGACAAAACGAAGCAGTGCGTGGCCACCACTTCACAAACTCACTGGTGGATCGTGCCTTTTCTGGTTCGACAATTATTTGCCCTCTCTTTTCTTTATCTTCAATTACATGGTTGTATTCTTCAGGCAAAGAAACCATACCAGGGTTCCATATTGACACTTTCCTTAGAGGCCACAAAACTATTTTGATGAACTTACTATATAGTATACCATATGAGGGAGTAGATACCTATAGCAGCACTGATAATAATATTGATTAAGACCAGAACATGCTGCTATGCCCCCTTTAAGTGACCTACACTCCTTAATGATTTAGCTGCAATCAGGTGCAGTTTTGCTATTGAAAACAAGACATTGAAACCATCAAAGTTGGGGGTAACTAGTTACTTTGGTAACTAAGTTATGCAACTAATCATTTCTGGAAATCGTGCACCTTAATCTATTGCATAGTTCACTTGAGATAAGTGTATATAGTAAGATCAAGCTACTCTAATAAAACAGTCTTAGCCACAACAAAGCTATGTACACTATAACAAAAAGGTTAACATGCTAGTGCACAGTGGCGTAACTGGACTTTCCCTATTGGTGGGGCACGGCTGAGGTCTCGGCTAGGGCACTGTATATATGCTGCCCCCCCCCCCCCCCCCCCCCACACACACACACACACACAGAGAAAATTTATGAATTTCAATGGCTGCAAAATGGCAGTTTCAGCTACAAAAAAGCATGCATTTAGATTTTATGAAGTAGTTTATATATTTAACCTGTTCAGATTGTAAACAACGTTAGAACAAGACAGTACACTACACCTTATACATGATGAAATACTACAAGGATCTATAAATATGATGATTATAAACTACAAGAACACTAGGAAGACACGTCCTATCAACATCACAATTCTATCATGTGCCCAATTGGCAGGCATTAATTAGAATTGTAGTGATTATTGGGTTCATGACAACTCAATATTAATAAATTGGTGAGTCATTTAGTATAGAATAAGGTTCACTTGTTAGATAATGCAATGACCCATGAAAAGGTGGTGATTGTGGGTTTAATAATCTTCAGTTTGGTTGGGCACTAGCAGGGCCTAGACCCGTTGTAGATATGCCACTGCTAGTGCAATTAAAAATTACTACCGTATACAGCTGTAGCTTCAAACTTTTGAGGTAAAAAACTTTCATGATTTCAACCTGATTTCACGAAATGCAAACTTTTGTGATAAATTTTTTGTGATCATCAATAAATTTTGTGAATTGTAAACGATCACGAGATCGAGAGATACGTGCACAGCTAATTCAGTTGAGCGAGAATGTGTGATGGTTCAGCAGAGCGTTCTTCTTTTACTCGTCCAGCAATGGTGAGAGGATACCATATTTACAATGCTATATGGGAAGCATACATTGGCGAAGAGCTGGCATGCTTGCGCGAAACAGATAATGAGCATGAACACTATGCAGTATCCGTCGTTAAGTCTGCTACTGTAGTTGGACTTCTTCCTAGGAAAATATCTACATTGTGCTCCCTCTTGATTTGGCAAGGTGGATCTATTCGTTGTAGGATTACTGGCCACCAACAATACAGCAGTGATTTACCCCAAGGTGGAATGGAAGTACCTTGTGACCTTCGATTTGAAGGTCGTAAAGAAGAGCTGGAAAAGTTGCAAAAGCTACTGGATTCATTTTGTGGTGAGAATGCACTACTACAAGATGGTACAACTAGCTCAGCAGCAATTCCTAGGCCCAATCCAACTATACGAAACCAGGCAGCAGTTCCTGCAGCAAGCATTATTGTCACTGACTCTGACTCACCAGAGAAGAAAAGACCAAGACTAGCTGATGACATTGAAACTTTAGAAACAGACCTAGAGACAAGTATTCTAAATGGAGAAAAGTTGTCTGACAAAGCTTGTAGAATTATAAAAGCTCAGTTTCTTTATTTGAGGGGACTGCAATCGACACTGCTGCAGTCAAAGAAATTATCCATTATCCTGAAAGAGCAGGTGCAGGTCATACATGATCGTAGTGATCACTGGATTGTAGCTAGTAACGTGGGATGTAAACCTAAAGAAGTGAATGTTTACGATTCAGTCTTCAGCACAGTTCATAAAGAAACACAACAGGTTATTTGTAATTTGTTCAATGCTGGCTCACAGGTCAAGGTTGCTATGAAGCCATTTCACAAGCAGGTGGGAGGAATGGATTGTGGTGTCTTTGTTATTGCAGCTGTTACTGGTCAAGTGTAAACAACAAGACATGTGACCACACTTAGTTACTTGCTTTAAAAATCAAAAATTCACTTTATTTCCAGATCAAGACCAATAACACTACAACAGAACAACATCAATTTAACAATAAATTGTGTAATCAAATAAAATATTGTCTGTACTCATGCATTTAACATATTCATTGTCTTATGATTTCAAAATTCCTAAAATACCTACTTCTTTATTATAATTTGTGGATGATCTTTCAAATAATAGTATAACTCAGTCATCCACTGTGCTCCAATAGGCTTCATGATACTCAGCCTAAGGTCAACAGGATTAACAGTGGAGTTACCAGCAGACCCAATGGAGTGAAGATTTTCTTAGCATACCAATCACGAAATTTTGTCCATAGAAAATCTTTCGCAGGTTTGTTGACACTGACGTCAAGTGGCTGCAACTGGTCCGTGCAGTTTGGGGGTACCATTACATATATTTGGCCTTTAAATTCATCAAAAATCACAAGTGAAGACTGGTTATCCGGTAAGCCCATCTTATTTTTCTTTTGCTGCAAGTATGGTACAATGATCTTGGTGATGTAAAGGAGCATAGTCTCTTCATTGGTGTAGCAGATACGAGCCAGTCCGCAGGAAAATCAACTCCATTGGGATAACACTTAGATGTCATTCCTTCGTACACTAGCTGAACTGGCAGAAAGTCTCCTGTCAAGCTTCCTGCAAACACTGCAGTGATCTGCCTCTTGTCATTTACTCCCTCCAGCTCAACTCGCTTGGATCCCTTCTCAGCCATCGCCCATTGAGAACTGGAACATATTTCATCCCAGTTTGGTCCCAATTGATCACCAGCTCATCAGGCATTTCTTCCATCATTTTGACACCTTTGATGTCTAGTAAAAACTGGCTTTTGACTGCTCCAAAATTGCTTATAGCAAACCTTGCTTTAGTTGTACCTTTCCTCTTCACATAATTCATCTTACTGAGGAAATATTTATTTAGCCCAGCTTTTCTTCAGCTCTCCAATGCTTTCTAACAATGCTGGATCTCTTTTCTGAGATCTGTCTACAGTATAGCTCCAAACTTTCGGGGACAAAAACTTTCGTGATGGCTACTGCAATCACGATTTTTTTCACAAAAAATAATCTGCTTGCATGAGCTGATTACATCACATAATTCATTCTTCATTACTGCATGTAATATGTGAATCGAAGGCACCAAACTAGACCAAAGCGAATATGAGTTTGTACAAGTTCTTCAAGAGTGAATCACCCCTTCCTAGCCCAAATGGTCCTCTGTCAAAATGGGTTCCACCATCAACTATTAAGGCTGCGAACGATAGTGTATCGGCTGTGTTTTCAACAGCAACTGGTAGTAGCACACTGGATGGAAGAAAATGAGGACTGTACAGCAAACAGCTGTTAGGAACAGACAAGGCTACAATAGCCAATTACGCTGTATCTCACGGAACTGCTGCAGCAATAAAGCATTTTAAAGATGAGTTTCCAAACTTGAAGTAGAGCACTGTTAATAACTAGAAGACAGCGATTACTGACGACATGAAGAAAGCACATGGTGAAGGAAATTTTGAGCCTATCACAAAGCTAGAGGGCAAAAAAAACAACTGGAAGGCCATCATACTTTCAGACAAACTGAGCAAACAATTACGGATGTACATACACGCATTGAGTGTAGGCGCAGGGGGAAGTAAACACGCAAGTTGTAATTGCAGCTGCTAAGCCTGAGCGAATTGAGTTGTATTTGCACACAATTGAAGATTAGCTATATGAATGCTGCGCTGTGTTTTGGCATACTTTGTAGGTGGAGAGTGAGCAAGATTACACAAAATTGAATAAAATCTAGATAATTAGACCAGGCAAACTTGATCAATTGTATCTCATCCCCGCCTGCATCCTTTTTACCCCACCGCCTCTAATTTCATTATTACTGTTATCCATCACATGCACACTTAGTTTGATGCTAAGAAGGCTGGCTATTATTTTATAGCACAGCAAATGTCACCTGCACCTCAGAAACGGTGATAAAACGTAAGTATACGTAAAAGGCTTTAGCTAATCTTTATAGTAACATCCAAATTTTTGTGGATGAGAAATAATAAAGTTTTCCTGCCTCTTTTCTCTTTGTTTAGTTGTTTCACACAGCTGTTGAGCTCTTTCTCTTGTCTTCTCTGTACCTGATACTCTCGTTCATGCCATCGTGTCTTCATCAATATAATTGCACATACGGCAATAATCATCTTTGTGTTTACTGCTTAAAAGGCTTTTACATTGTATTTAGTCGCTTACAGCCGTGACACTGATGGATACATCATATTTTAGTTGGTTACAGCTGTGACACTGACGGATGCATACATACATACATACCGAAACCACACGTACTTCTCATCTATGTGGGGGTTACTCAGGCTTAATTTAAAACAAGAGATATAATTATCATGACTGCACAAAAAAGTAACGAAGTAGCCGCGAGGGCTTACACATGTTGGTTAAGTGCAAGGTCTTGCGAACTGCTCACATAAGCTTAAAGAACAGGTCCAATAAACACAAACAAACAGGCAAACAGGTTGTGTAAGCTTGTGAACTAATTGAGTCATAAGCTGTTGACATAAGTAATGGTTTGCTCCTGAAGGTGATAGCAACTGACCAACAGCCTGGATTAAATGACCACTAATTGGTCCTGTTGGTTTTATATATGTGGCTTCATGAATCCCACCAAACTACACAATCTACATGCAAGTACCCTGTACTCCTGATCTTATCTGTTTGCGACCTCGAACATTAGCGAGCCCTCACGACTTCTTTGTCACATTTTTGTGCACTAGCTGTACCGTAGCTATGTGGGAAAATCCCTACTTTGGCATTAAACAGATGGTGAAAACATGCCAATGAAGGGATTTTCCCATATAGCTATGTTGAAGTGTCATTCATCATAACCTATCCCTTGTTCAACTCCTCTGTTGTCACTGGAGCCCTACAGTACTTCATTTTTAAATAACTAAGTATAGGTTAGGAATCTAAACTGAGGCTCTTTATGGTTTTAGAAACCGAGCAAAGTAAGGCTTCTAAAGCATGAAGAGCCGAGGGCGTGGTTCCTAACCGACTTAGAAAATGCAGGCATTATATATATACATATATGGCTATGTAGGTGGAACCATTGTGGGATTGAGTTATATGTTGTTTTGAAATTGTCAGTGTTAAAGGGGCTATGCGCTCAGTTTGTTGACATCGTGAAGCCATTTAAGTTTATGACATAATCATAACAAAACATGAGGTGCGCTATATACACAAACATGTGCACTGTAAAATGGTGTGATTTGTTTTTGCTGGATTTATACAATGATAGTAAGCCAGGTGAGCAAGCTTAGAATGTTTCCTGAGTTGCCTAACATTGTGATGATGATACTAGCTGTGATACAAAAACACAAGTTGTTGTATAGTGTTAATTAGTCCTCAGCTGCTTGTTTATTCCTTTTGCTGCAGTAAAATGTTATCTGTTGGTGACTTTTGACATTCCCTTATGGTTTGACGTCTTTATGTACTAAAATGAAATAAAGTGAAATATTACGTATGGTTTACGATTTCACTGGCAGTAAAATATTAAACGGCTTCATCAAGCGCATAGCCCCTTTAAGACAAGTCATGCAATCAGTAGAGAAGATTAAACATGTTTTCAAATTAAAGCTTGTAGCTAGCTACATTATCGCTGCTTCTGTTTGCTGGTGGACCAACTGAAACAGAGTGATAGCTACTGCGACAATAGAGTTAAAGCTAGCACTACCAAGGGTTCAAAACAGTTTAAAGGAAGTGGTAACAGTGAGTAGATTTGTTGTTGATGGTTAATAATACTCGCTCTGGCGCTAGCTTTCTTTGACCAAGCTAGTACATATGTGATTTCACACCTATAATTAGTCCATTTTCAACAAGGCTAAAGTATGCAGTGCATTTTTGGCTTCTTGTATGGCTTTACTGGGTAACAGCTGTTGATCTCGTATACTTTGGTATAGCAATTAGTGATACGGATTTTCAGAAGCTTCTGGAACCACTCTATTAATTGATCCTTGTTGAATAGCACTGTGACCTCTAATGAAGTTAATATGCTGCAATATTGATGACCTGTTAATTATGACATCATTTGTGCGCCAGTTGTTTTGAGGAGTTAAACTGAACAGCTAAAATGAGAGCTCTTTTGTCACTTTGTGGTGAAGTTTTCTGGCCTTGTAGCCATTAGCAAGTGCTGTATTGCTTCACCACCTAAGTAAACCTAGTTTTCATGTGTGGTAACGTTGATAGTGGTGTTTCCCTTAATCTAACCATCAAGGTTTAAAGTTTAATTGTTGTAATTGATGTTTTCTTTGTACTATTGTTCTGGTAGGGTTCCTTACTGTTCTACCCTTTGTCTTCTGTGCTTTTTAGATTACACGCACAAATGATGTCATATGTGAGCAATTATTTCTACTGCTGCATATTTTTGTCATATTTCATGGTATGAACTACCAACATGGACTGTTTTAAAGAGCAGTGTCAAAAGTTTAAAAAGCTTCATAGCAGCCTCAAACACAATTCAGTATGCTTGAGTACCATGCCCAGAAAGAGAAGGCTAAAATACATTGTAGCCATTGGAAAACATGGTTTCGCGGTTAAAAGCAGGCACCCCACAGAAGCCATAAAGTTAATTGCATACCTTGGTTGCTTATTGAGAATGGGCAATTAACATTCTACAAGAAAGCTAACCTACATGTATTTAGTTATTTTAATAGGGAGTCTGTTTAAAGTATAGTAAAAGCATATTAAACAGGCTGAACACACTGACGTGCGTTAAATAGAACTCCACTATATCTGTTTATGATAGCAAACATACCTACAATGTTACAGTCTAGCTCCCATAATCGGATTGACATAGGTGTGCTTATAAAACGAACAGAGTAGCTCAAGCCCTGTTGGTCTATGGGCTATTAGCCTGTATGTGCTTTGCAGAGCATACATAGCAAATCAATGATCAAAAGTGAGATTTGCAATGCTGAGGTCTATCTGCTAGCAGGTTTCTAGTTAGAAACCATTTTAGTGACCTACAGCAGGTTTTTTCATGGTTTTTAAAAACCTCCTTATCAGCCAAAGATCAAAGTACACAAAGCATAGCATTTTCTAATTCTCTGACATTGCATAAGTATGTAATTTTGGTACACATATACCAGTATTGGAAGTGTCATTAGAGATATGTATCGTTATCAAGTATACATTACCTCACACACATCAATACATACAGTATTACACATACAGTACCAAGTATACACCACCTCACACACATCAATACATACAGTATTACACATACAGTACCAAGTATACACCACCTCACACACATCAATACATACAGTATTACACATACAGTACCAAGTATACATCACCTCACACACACCAATACATACAGTATTACACATACAGTACTGTACATACATACTATCCTAACCAATATTTTCGGAAAATTTCATTTTAGATTGTGGGTGAACCTGTCTCTGGTCTGGACCCCAGGCCTCTCTTGGAGCAGGTCTAGTATCTTGCACTCTTCCAGGAGGAGGAGGATAATCTTGTGGTGGTCTACCACCTGGTGGCATATTCCCAGCATAATATCCACCACCTGGAGGTTGATTATTAGCAAATACTCGATCATCATACTGTGGTTGATTCCTTCCATAGTTGGAAGCTCCACCCCTTTGATCATTTGGAGGGATATTTTGATAGTGTTGATTGACATCTTGAATGCCTGGAGCTGCATTTTGATTCCACCTCTGATCTCGACCGCCATCATCAGAAGGGTAACGACTTTGATCATACATTTGTCCACCATAGGGTTGATTACGTGGAGGAGGTTGATCAAAGCCTGGTCCTCGATCAAAGCCGGGTCTTTGATTAAAATTTGCCCCTTGATTAAAGCCTGGACCTTGATTATAATTTGGTCCTTGATTAAGATACTGTGGTCCTTGATCAAAGTTTGATCTCTGATTAAAGTTTCCTAAAGGAAAAGTGAAATGTAGTTCATTATGTACGTACGTATGTATGTATGTATGTATGTATGTATGTATGTATGTATGTATGTATGTATGTATGTATGTATGTATGTATGTATGTATGTATGTATGTATGTATGTTTGTATGCATGTATGTAAATTAATCACTACTCAATATATGATCTAAGCCATTAGGAAATTAAACATGGACTAGCTCACCTGTTGACATATTGTAGCTCTGCTGCTGTCCTGGAAAAATTTATCATGTACTGATAAACAAAATACAATTATAGCTTCAAATCATGCAATTTTTCCCAAAATATTGGGACAAAATTTAAAAGCAAAAAAAGTCAAATTATTTATTAAGTGTCAAAACCTACATCATAGGAATTCAAGTTAGCACTGAAACAATAAAAAACAGCTGGTACAAGCAGCATACTTGTGTCCCTGCATGATAGCTGAAAACTACCAAGCCAATGCTGAAAGTCATCCCCATCTCTCCAGCTCCTGAACCAAAGTTCCAACCTCAGTCCTTGCTTGCTGATCTGAAACATCTGATCATTGCTTCGCACCAGCGCAGCATCATCAACAGGAGTCTCAAACTGTGGAATCCAAAAAAAAATGAACTAACAGATGCTGAAAACATCAATGATATGACACCACATAATAAAACAAGGAGGGATCAACAGAATGGTAACTAAATGTAATTTGCTATATTTAATTTGCCTTAGAGAGACAAGTCAAAATAGGCATTTGTGGTTTATGTTAACTACCACCCCAAGGATCCTGTCCTGTTTAGATCTTCAAAAATTCCTTTTCATTAATTGGGACATGTACTATACCCACGCATGTCTTGCAAATAGAACTACTACTGGAAAGTTAGTTTGGGAGCTTGATCAGAAATTATACCATGGGCATATGTCAATCAGCAAAACAAACAGCATTGTTCCTACATATGCAAATGTGTATAGAGGTTTTGCAGGAGGTGTTCCAGAGTCATGTGTATGCACACAAAAGCGGATTATCTATGGAATTTTTCATGTAACAAGTGGATAAAGAGTGGAACATTCCACAGTAATTTTTACAGCCAACAAGTAAGAAGTTTTGGAACAGAAATCTGTTTAACAGGTACAATATACCATTGCATAAAGATAAGCCTTTGTAGTGAAACTAATACTGAGGCTTGAGTTGCGAGCTTTCTAATGTATTGGTATTTGCTGTATTCAATCCACTCACAACGTCTTCATTCCTCACAGATGATCTGTGAATGCCCCCTGCAAAACCTCTATAGGCAATGACAATCTTTTCAAGGTTTGGAAAATTTTTGCACCCTCCACACAGAATTTTGTCAAATTTTTGTCTTTTTGTGTTTAGTCTTTGAAGGTGTGACACCCATCAGTAGTTATATACAGCATCACACACTCCCACACTACACACACATTGTCAACATTCTAAAAATATCTGCAAGTCCATATATAAAGTGTAAAGTGATCCCTGTCTTTGTGATATACTGGCTATATAGCATAAAGTTTCTTCCACACAAAAAGTATTAACAAAAAGCCAAGGAAGTGTGGATATATTCATGTAATATGTAATCGTAGTATAAATTCTTCTACAGTTTGAGCATCAATAAAATATTCTCCGTATATTGCTTAACTTCACTATGACTAAATCCAACAATCTTCACTGTACAACTAGCTTTACATGCTAAATTTCATTGCATATAGTTTTTGGAGTGGTTTTGTATATTTCACATTTGAAAGAGTCCAGTACATTTCTAGCTAAGTATATCAACTGTGTGATGATGGTAGTTCCTTGCATCATACATAAACATGTGTTCTAATAACATTTTTTTGTGGCATGATCAGACAATAAAAAAGCTTCACGTATTGTGACATATAACAAGAAATATTACACTAAAGTAGGATTATGACACCTCTACAAATCACGTATGCCCTTCAGCTGCCAAATCACAAATATCAAGTGAACCCGCCCATGCAAATAATTGAAACTGCTTGAAAGCTAGTCTTGAATACGTATTTCTAACAATACAAACACACGGTGATACAATACTAGTTTTTAATCAAGAACTATTGTCCTTCAGAACCCAGTAATAACCTCACAAATCACACTACGGTAATCATGCGTGATGTTTCAAATCTCACAAATCAATTTCAAATCACAAATCAGGTTGAAATGATTTCAAATCATGTACAGACATCGAAGGTGTCACATTCCTCAGTTTTATGGTACTCATGCAGTGCTCCTGAAAATGTAGTCTCATGCTCAGAGTGTCTTTTTCGGTGTGTCTTTTTCGGTGTGCCCCCCTCCAAATACAAAAGGGAAAAAGCAGTCTGGGAACATGCACAAAACTACTGAACATGTACCGTATACGTAAAAAGTTATGAGGTAGAAAACTTTTGTAGATGAGCAACTATGGCAAGATTCGGAGGAAAATTTTTGTAGCTAGGCAGTTACAATAGTTAATGCATAATTGCTGGATACAGAGGAAAATTTTTGTAGGTGAAAGCTGATCTACGAAAATTTTCCACCTCAAAAATTTTTACGTATACAGTAAATGGAATAAAATTTCTCAGTAACCCAAATATGTGTGTTATCTTGACAAACGGCTACAGCACAATCACAAACCTGATGATAGTCATGCCTAATCACAACACACAGTCTACACTAAACATTATGCAGTCATAACAGTATGAAAGACCGTCTCGTGCATGACAGATACAGTATGGTTTCTAGACAGTCTTCAACACCACAAGTTACACTCCAATTAAATTGTAACGTCATTAACACGAATACTTACCGGTTGTTGGTAATTTTGTCCCCGACACGACAACACCACTCGGCCTCTGTTTACAAAAATTTCTACCAGTGCGTCCTGTCTTCCAAAATGATCCATCCATCTGTCGTTCAAATCATCCCAACGACGCAGTTGTGCGTAAATCTGAGGCCTTCTATAATCCGCCATTTTCAAGGGAATTACCCTTAGTCTTGCCACCTTTAACGCATGCGCCACATTCATAGTGCCATGTTTATAATTACTATTGTGGACTGACCAAAAATTCCATCCGTATATAAGGAGGTCACGCGCTATAATCATGAGCAGTCCGCCCAGTAAGAAACAAAAGATGAGTGCGTCTACGGAGATCAAGTATACGCAGATCTTTATTAACAACGAATGGTGCAATTCCGTCAGTGGAAAGACCTTCACAAACATTAATCCTTCTACAGGAGAGAAAGTATGCGAAGTACAAGAAGGAGATAAAGCTGATGTTGATAAGGCCGTGAAAGCCGCTAAGGAAGCATTTCGTTGGAATAGTCCCTGGCGCAAGTTGGATGCTTCAGAGCGTGGGCGACTGTTGAACAAGCTGGCCGATCTTATCGAGAGAGACCGCGAGTATCTAGCTCGTCTTGAGACACTGGATAACGGAAAGCCGTACAAGGATTCGTATAACATAGATCTAGACCTTACTCTCAAATGCTACAGGTACTATGCTGGCTGGGCTGATAAGATACATGGAAAGACAATTCCTGTGGATGGGCCTTACATGAGCATGACCAGGCTGGAACCAGTTGGAGTTTGTGGCCAAATCATTCCATGGAATTTCCCTCTCCTGATGCAAGCTTGGAAGTTGGGACCAGCACTGTGTGCCGGAAATGTGGTTGTACTGAAACCTGCTGAGCAGACACCGCTCACAGCTCTCTACGTTGGATCACTAATTAAGGAAGCTGGATTTCCACCTGGTGTAGTCAATGTTGTTCCTGGGTATGGTCCCACTGCTGGTGCTGCTATATCTGGCCACCCCGATGTTGACAAAGTTGCATTTACTGGCTCTACAGAGGTCGGCCACCTCATTCAACAAGCTGCGGGAGCTACCAACTTGAAGAGGATCACTCTTGAGCTTGGGGGAAAGAGCCCCAACGTTATTTTCGCGGATGCTGACCTTGATACAGCAGTAGAGATGAGCCACTTTGCTTTGTTCTTCAACCAGGGGCAGTGCTGCTGTGCAGGATCTCGTACATTTGTGGAAGAGAGCATTTATGATGAGTTTGTACGAAGAAGCGTCGAGAGAGCCAAGAAGCGCAAAGTTGGTGACCCATTTGATGACCAGAATGAACAAGGTGCTCAGGTCGATCAAGAGCAGTTTGACAAGATCATGGATCTTATTGAAAGTGGGAAAAAAGAAGGAGCTAACCTGCAGTGTGGTGGAAAGCGCTCTGGTGATAAAGGCTTTTTCATTGAGCCCACTGTTTTCAGTGATGTCCAAGATGATATGAGAATTGCACAAGAAGAAATATTTGGGCCGGTCATGCAGATCATGAAATTCAAGGATGTTGATGAGCTGATTGAACGTGCCAACAAAACCATCTATGGCTTAGCAGCCTCTGTCTTTACTGCAAGTATCGACAAAGCAATGACAGTAGCTCATGGGATCAGGGCTGGCACGGTCTGGGTAAATTGCTATGATGTTCTTCAAGCCCAAGTACCTTTCGGAGGCTTCAAGCAATCTGGCAATGGTCGCGAGTTAGGAGAATATGGGCTGCAACAATATTCCGAGGTGAAGACGATCACCATCAAGATCCCTGAGAAGAACTCTTAAGAGTCTCTATATCCCCTGATCATGAAAAACTACCGTTTTTGTTACATTTTAATTTGTAGGTTCGACATGTGTAAACTTTTTAGGTTACAATATTATGTCAAAATAACCTTTTAATTATTATCTGAGGGTGGCGCTTGTGTGTATTGTAGCCACGCTTAGTAAGGGGCGTTGGTACGTGGTGTTTAGCGCTCAGGTCACAGCTGCAGTATGATGTTGACTTTTTTAGAGTGTTTAGTACTAGTAGCGATACACGCGACGGCGGACAAGATACTCCGGATATAACCCCGTTAAAGGAGCGCGTCATCCCTGATCAAGTCAAAGAAGTGTTCAAAAAGAAAACTCTAATTAGTGCCAACCCAATCTGTCGAAGACCCTTTGCCCCGCCACATCTTCAGATAACTTACTATTACTACCATGCATGCAAAGCCAAGCTGAGGTAAGGAGATACAGTTATTGTGACCGACTTGACATTACTTCTTTGTTTTCAGAGGGTGTCACCAGATTAGTAATTTGAGCTACTAGCTAGCTATCCTACAGCCAGGGCCGCCCACAGGGGGGGGGGGGGGGGGGGGGGGGGGCAACTGGGGCATTTTGCCCCGGGCCCCACCCTGAAAGGGGCCCCACGAAGGGCCCCCCGAATACCTGTTTAAAAGATCGATATACTCTAATAGAGCAGTCAGATCTAAATACTCTAATAGAGCAGTCACAGTATTCTTCAGAGAAGCAGTGTAGCAAGCTTATAGATAAGGAGATATGGTTGGTGATGGGTAGTTATTGGGCCCCTTAATTTCTCTGGGCGGCCCTGCCTACAGCTTGTGTTGTAGGTGTTATGGAAGTACAAGGTCTACCTTACAATGGAAGTGACAGTAGGTGGACCATTACTGACACACTGCGAGTCACAGGTGTGTCTATTTGTGTGTAGTGTGTGCTTGCTTAGAGTATATATGTTTGTATGAGGGTGTACCTTGTATGTACATACAATATGTACTTTATGCATACAATACTTGTACTTATTTCCTCATTTTACATTCTCTTTTATTTTTGTGGAGTATAGTGGCGTAAATGTGTGAGATCAGAACGAAGCTACTACACGTGTTCACACTGAATACCAACTGATCTAATGTGTTAGAATCACACATGTGCATAACAATTACAACGGCTAATAATAGTAACAGTCTACAATGTTAATTGTGTTAATCACTGTCCGTGACATCCTCCGGGGGGCCACGTAATAGTGCGGTCCATTGTTTCATCTGCTCTCGTCCCTTCTTTGCTGCTGTACGAACAGGTCTGGTGGAAGATGTAGGCACATCACCATCTGTGGTCTGTGATGTGGTTGTGGTCTGTGATGTGGTTGTGGTCTGTGATGTGGTTGTGGTCTGTGATGTGGTTGTGGTCGTCTTCTCTGCTGTCACTTCTAATGGATAAAGTTTCGCTATTGGGCGATTGGTCTTTCCAGTAGAGGTCCTCAATTGCACACTACGAATTAGTCCATCCGCACCCTTGTTCAGTTGCTCCACGACTCCCAGTCTCCACTGAATACTTGGGCAGTCATCATGAATTTGGACTACATCTCCCTCCTTCACAGTCTGCACATTATTGCCTGACGCAAGGTGAAATTCACGCAGGGCAGTGAGATACTCCCTACTCCACCGCCTCCAGAAATGACTAATTATTACTGCCTGAACCTTGGCTCTTCTTCGTACATCAGAATCATCACCGTAAGTTGGATCGTCAATTTCATCTGTTGTTACATCATAGTGGGGTAAGGTGATAATTGGTCTCCCATACAATAAGTGAGCAGGTGTGATTGGACTGGGGTCATCCACATCTGGTGAGCTGTAGGTCAGGGGGTGATTGTTCAGTACTGCCTCCACTTCTGTTATCAAGGTTCGAAGACTCTCAAGAGTGGCATGGGTTCGGCCTAGGACTCTCTTCAGTGCTGACTTCGTCAAACCTATTAACCTTTCCCAAAAGCCACCAAACAAGGGTGCACGCTTGGGAATGAAGTGCCATTCAACACCCCTCCTGGCAAGGTTATCTGCTAATGCTGCAGATGACAGTACACTCTGCAGTTCCTCCCCGGTGGCTAAAACGGTGGTAGCATTGTCCGATATCATCACTTTCGGAAGAGATCTCCTGCTGGTAAATCGTCGAAATGCCTGCAAAAAACACTCATGGGTTAGATCAATAACGGTTTCCAGATGCGCAGCTCTGGATACAGCGCATGGGAACAGACAGACATACACTTTCTGTTCACCATCACTGCAACGAACATAGAGAGCACCAGTAAAGTCCACTCTGGTCACTTCAAATGGGTGGACGGCATTAACCCTGCACTTAAGGAGCGGTGGAGAGTCTGGTGTCTGGTATGGTCTACCTGCAGTTTTCTTGCAGGTGACACATGTGCGAAGCAGTGAACGGATACGCTGTCTGCCTGACGGTATCCAATACTGCTGGCGTACTGTCGTCAGGGTAGCATGAACACCGCTGTGGTGTTGCTGAATGTGTGTGTGGAGTATGATAAGTTTGGTGAAGTGGTGCTTTGATGGTAACAAATACGGAAACTTGGCAAGTTCTGACAATGGGGCATTGTGAATTCGCCCGCCACATCTAAGCAGTTGGTCATCATCTAAGAACAGCCTCAGCTGTCGCACCAAAGGAAGGCGGCTACGAGATGACGATTGGAGATTAACAATCTCTTCAGGAAACACTTCATGTTGGATTGTGTATAGCCACTTCAGTTTAGCCTTTGCGAGTTCAAATGTTGTCAGTTGTCCCGTATTGTGAGAAAGTTGCCGTGTTGTGTTAATAAAGCGAAGTACATATGCAGTGACTGCAAGTAGTTTCTGTAAACTACTGTACTTGGTGACATCCATGACCTGCAAAAAATTTGCTGGTGAGGTCAGAGCAGAGTTTGTTCAATTGGTTGGTCATCCAATTCCTCTTGCATCTGAATGAGTAGTGTTTCTGATGATGGATTCCAAGTTGGCCATTGATCTTGTAACTGCAACCATGATGGACCTTGTTGCCAAAGAGTTGCTGAAGCCAATTGCTGGGTACTGATTCCTCTAGTTAAGAGGTCAGTAGGATTATCTGCCGATGGACAGTACTTCCAGTTGGTAGAGATTGATCGCGTTTCACTTACACTATGATCAACAAATGGCTTCAGTTTCTTCTGGCTGGTGATCCAGTACAAGACGATTTGACTATCAGACCACAGATATAAGACGCAGTCAATACTTAAGGAAGTTCTAACAAATTCACTTAACCTTGCTGCAAGTACTGCTGCCATCAGTTCCAACTTGGGTAGCGTGATTTGCTTAAGTGGGGCTGCTCTGGACTTTGACATCACAAATGAAGCAGGCTGGTTGTTCTGTTGTATGTAAGCAGCTGCTCCGTAAGCCTTGAGACTTGCATCTGCGAACACATGGAGAACTGTGGTGGTGTTCTCAGGTGGTGGAATAGAAGCAGCATACTTGCGAGGCAATGAGAATGTCATAGCATCAGTAATGTTAGCAGCAATAGTATGCCACTCCGTATTGAGTGGTGTGTTAAGTGGTACATCCCAATCAACACGTTCCTGCCACAGTTGCTGGAGAAACAGTTTTGCTCTAATAGTGACAGGTGAGATGAACCCTAGAGGATCAAAAATTCCTGAGGACCACCTAAGTATCTCTCTTTTGGTGGTAGTACGCTGGGTAGCAGTGGCTGTACAGGGTGAAAGAAAAAGCTGATCGCTCCTGGTGTCCCAGTGCACTCCAAGCACCTTAACAGGGTTGCTAGGCTCAGCAACCTGTTGTTCTGATGCTAAAACTTGTAAGTCTGTGCAGTTGGAGGACCAGGAACGTAGATTAAAACCTGCACTACCTAGTAAGGATCGAGCTTCTCTGAAGTATTCTAGCACAGCGTGCTCCGTGGCACGGCCTGACAAACACATTGTCTACATACAAGTTACTGAGGAGATCCTTGGCTACTAGTGAAACATACTTAGTCAGGTGGAACGTAAGTGCAGCGTTTAACATGAAAGGGGAGCTAGTGGCACCGAACAAAACTACTCTAAACCGGTAAGTGATGAATGGGCTATGCCCATCTGTAGGATCTGATAGCCATAGGAAGCGTGTGCTATCTCTGTCAGTTTCAGCAAGGTAGACATGAAGAAAAGCCTTTTCGATGTCAGCCGAAAAGGCAAAACTATGTTGGCGGAAATGGAGAAGGATTGCACAGAGGTCATTGAGAAATAGTGGGCCTGGGTGTAGACAGTCATTCAGACTTGGTGTATCGGGGGATTGCTTACAGCTGCAGTCATACACTATTCTGATTGGTGTTGTGGCTGATTCCTTCCTCACAGGATGGTGAGGGATATAGTGTACGTTGGCCTGACTGCTAGTGGTATTCACCTTCTCAATAAAACCTCATTTCTCCTGCTCCTTGATGATTTCTCCATACATCTTCAATAGCCCTGGTGTCTTAGCTAGCCGGAGTGCCAGCGACCTGGTACGCCTGTAGCATACGGTGTAGTTAGATGGCAGTAGTGGGTGACTGTCCTTCCACGGGAAACGTAGGCTGTATGTTCCATCAGGCTGCTCAGTGATGTGTGTGTGCATGTATCGCCGAAGAAAGACATCATCCGGGTTTCTCCTGTTGGCACGGTACCTACAGATTCTGACTCCCAAAACACATCCATACCTTCAGTCACACTGGTACACGATAGGATGGCAATATGAAGGTTAGTAGTCTCCACAGGGTGGGACAAAGTGAGTGGGCCAGACAGTAGGTAGCCAAGGTGTGATTGCACAGCGGTAGGTCCTTCACCCCGAACTATGCAGTCTTGGACGAACTGCCAGTAGAAGTCTGCACCTATGAGGACAGAAATCTCAAAGTTCTCATCTGAGGTCACTGGATGGGCAAGTAGAAGGTCTTTGAGGTATGGTATGTCTTTCAGACAGGCACGCACTGAGTTCCTAATTGGAGCTGCAAGCTTGGGCACAATAAGAACTGAGATAGGAATACGGCTGCCCTTCAGGGTGTGTACAAACAATGTTGCTACATCAAGACTGTTAGGGGAAGTCACTTGTGCCCCAAAGGATGAAACTGATACTGTTTCGTGGTGGGTTGGCTGAAGCTGTAAGTGATTAGCCAACTGTTGTGTAACAAAGGATCGTTGTGATCCTTCGTCAAATAGAATGTTCCCTTCGGCCCTAACTGTGTCTGATGAAACAACAGCAATTGCAGTCTTCAGCAAACAAACACTAGTATAATGTGCTGACAATGGTGTCATTGTAGTCAGTGAGGCTTCAGTTGAAGCCTGTTGGGTGTTTGCTGGTGCTGTATTAGTGGGTTGTGTGGCAGTGTTAACAGGTTGTGTGGAGGTGCTGGCAGGTGGTGATGGTACATCTGCAACAACAAAGGCATGGCAAAGACTGGTATGGTGTCGTTTCCTACACTCTCTACAGGTGAACTTAGAGTGACACTGTGTTGCATTGTGTTTTGCTAAACAGTTGAAACACAAATTCTCTCTTCGTACAATTGCCAGCCTTTCCTTGGGATCAACAACCTTGGTACACCTAATGGTGTGATTACCCTTACAATACACACAAACTGGTTCCCGTTTCTGATGTTCATCATAGGAGTGGTGACTGCGTGTTGTTCGCTCTGTGTTTGCATGAAAGGTGCCAGTAGTAGGCATGGTGTTGTCAAAGCTCACGGATTTCCCCACACACTGACTCATCTCAAGGATTTGTATCTCCTTGAGCATGCTAGCCATATCATCATTGACGGTCCATTCTAAATTGCAGTGCTCACGTGCCATGTGTTTCTTAGTCTCAATGGGCAACTTAGTGATGAAGTCAACAGGGAGCCATATGAATCAGAGGACTTGCCTAGGGATGACAAGGCCCTCATGTGCTTCTCTACTGAATCATAAAAGGCTTGTAAACCACATAAACTGTTGGATGGCTTCCCTAAATTAAGAAGTGCTTCCATGTGAGCATTGACAAGTTTGTAAGACTGGCCAAACCTGCCCTTCAGCAAGGTGATAGTGTTCATAATTGTGGTCAGTGAGGGAGAAACCGGCAATGACACGAGAAGCATCACCATGCAGTTGTGCACGTAAATAGTTAAATTTTTGCACACCACTAAGGCTTGGATTCAAATGGACTGCTGCATTGAATGAATCCCAAAACATTTGCCATTGTAGGGAATCTCCGCTGAAAGTGGGGAGAGATAACTTAGGGAGCCGGCTGACGTTTTGGAATGCATGTGGTGTAGCTAATGTGTCATGTGTATGCATACTGCTAGGACTCACGTGTACTGGCTCTGTGTGAGTTGTACCACTTAGGGTGTCAGCTGCTGAGGTGGGTGGCAACACTGGCGGTGAGGATACTACAGGTGGTGGAGGTAGACCCGCCTTGCGGATGAACTCGGCAAGAAAGGCAATCCTTTCTTCTAGAGTGAGCTGGTAAGTGTCAGCACTAATCGTTTCCTCCTCAAACGCCTTTTCTGCTTCTATCTTCACCGCGATGGCGGAATCCAGTTCTATGATCTGGTTGCGCTTCGTCCGGAGTTGGGCAAGGGTGGTGACGGCCATCAGCTTCCTTGATTCTGTGACGGATTCGGAACTAATTCCCTCGAGGTCCGCGGAGATCATATCTTCGACCTTCGCAATGAGCTTGGTGACGCTTCCCTTCAAGCCTCGCCGTTTGGAATGGAGGCGCTGGTTTTCATCCATCTCGCAAAGTAGTAGAAATGTTCCGTCACAGCAACACAATCAGCGTTTAGGCACAGCAGCAATGCTCCGCTTCGTCACAGCACCAATGTGGAGTATAGTGGCGTAAATGTGCGAGATCAGAACGAAGCTACTACACGTGTTCACACTGAATACCAACTGATCTAATGTGTTAGAATCACACATGCGCATAACAATTACAACGGCTAATAATAGTAACAGTCTATAATGTTAATTGTGTTAATCACTATCCGTGACAATTTTGTTTCCTCGGATTCCAGAATGTAAGAAAACCTATCCTTAAAATGGAGAGATGGTGTCTTGCACACTAGGACAACAAAAAGAACATCACTGATCGAAATTGTTGACTGACGTTATTCCGTATGCAAAAAGTAATCTTCTCTGACCACAAGTTAATATATGGCTTCAACAAGGCCTGTGGGCAAGATATCGTGGAGCTGAAGTGTGGAAGAGTTGAGAGAAATGAAAGGGATGTCTATGTAGCACTGTATTGAACTTAGTAACAAAAAGGTCAGACTAAAATTTAGAGGGTACCAAGAGTACAGAATATTCGTTGCCTTAGTCAGCACTGTGGTTGAGGCTTTGTTTCTATGTACTACTTCAAAAGGCTAGAAGTCACCTAAGGGAGCTACAGTGTCTTTCCAGATTTAAGAGTTACTGAATGAGGCTTTGCACAACATAATCTGCCATGCGGGGGAGCATAGTGTGTGCGTGTGTGTGGTATATAGGTCTCACTTCCTGTAGAGTATGCATTTATGTAATGTAGTGCTTTAAAGCATTGCTGATACTATGCAGGTGTTCTTGACACTGGTGCTGGCCAGCAAGGATTAGTTGTATCCTGTTTGGAGGACCATTTGAGCTCAGACTATTGACAAGAAGGAAGAGGTAGCAGCAGAAAGTATTGAACTGGATGTTGCTTTAGCACAGGTTAGTTAGTGATGTGTGCATGCATGCATGTGAGTGTGTGTGTAGTGTGCATGCTTCTGTCCACGTGTACATGAGTACACACACATGCTTCATATGTATTAGTATGGATGTATAGCTGTACCCAAACACACACACACACACACACACACACACACACACACACACACACACACACACACACACACACACACACACACACACACACACACACACACACACACACACACACACACACACACACATTTTTGCAGTGCATATCTAGTTATCTGTACATATTATATGGCTAATTATTTTCAAATGATGCATGCACGGAATATTTATTATGTAAAGCACTACTAAATTATATTGCAAGCGATTTTCAAGATAGAAATAGTTAGTAGTACAGGTATCATATAATATACACAATGTACTCAACATCTATGTTGTGTATCATACAGGCCTGTCAACTAGAGGTCATTGTGATGTGTAAGAGTATTCCTCCTGGTAAAGGAAACTTGTACCATTGTCTCTTTGATCATATGAATGAGCCCACCATGAAATCCAAGGTATGTTGTGTGCGTGCGTGCGTGCGTGTGTGTGTGTGTGTGTGTGTGTCACGAGAGCAGATACTTGCTCACATAACGGGTGCCATAATATAGTGGGATTTTGGGTTATAGCAATGAGAATAACTTTAACTTTATATATGAGAATTGGTATAGTCGTAGCTCCTGTGGGATCACGATCTTGGATTTGAGACACCTAGAACCGGTAGCTGAGTACAAATACGTTTCTGGTTGAAAATGTACACGTTTAGTGTAACATGCATGTTACATCTATTGTGTAGAATCCCACAATGAAAATGACACTTGGTAATAGACCTGTCCATCGTAAGACCTAAAGAATTCAATTACTTGTAATTGCGAGAACGTCACATCCGGAATACTTTCTACAACTTGAGTCCACTGTGAAGAGTGTTATAATTCTGACCATATAGTTACGAAAAATCTTAATAACAGTAAGAAACTGTGGTTAGTGAGGTAAAATCACTGAGAAATGCCTAGAGATCGCTGTGTAGTTTGTGGAAATTCTAAAGTGAAAGACCAATCAGTTTCTTTCCATTGTCTCCCAAGCCGAAAGATTGATCTTAGCAAGAGGAACTACTGGATCAAGGAGTTTGAATTAACCCCAAAGCGTATCAGGAGTTGTACTTGTATCTGTTGTCGACATTTCAGGAATTTCGACACAAGCAGTAAGCCTGACAAGCATTTAGGGGTCTGATTTGCTTCGCCAAAAGAACAAGACACAGCCAGAACAAAAAGGCTTGTGAAGCGAATGCTTATCCACCGATTTTGTGCTTCACTGCAGCGCCCATCAGATATCAGCAGCTCAACAGGAAGAAATAGTACAAAACAGCATTTTAAAGGTTCTGGAGACCCAAGAAGAACACCACTGCCAGAAGCCCAATAATTGCAAGTGTTGAGAACAGACTTTCAGGTCAATAACCCTTTTAATACCGCAAATGCACTAGTGCGTTTTATAGCATATACCACGTAATCCCACTGACGCACTAGTGCATTTTTGTTGACTTCCGTTAGTCTTTCAGGCCTACAGATCAACCCAACAACAGTATGAACACACAACTACCACTGTTTAACTCTATATACAATGGAGAATAAAACAATACTAAAAGCACAGCCCTAGCAATTAATCTGCTTTGTAAAGCAACACTGAAACTATTGTACAGCACTGAAAAATCACAGGAAAAGTTGCATACCTTTCAAAAATGCTTCATAAGTCGATTTCTGTAGGTCCGATTGAAAAACAATAAGTTTCAATAGGCTCAGCATTAAATTCTGCATCTGGTGATCTATTATATCATGTGATAAACTTGCACAATCAATCATGGTGGCCAAAAATATTTCAATAAAGCACTAGCGCAATTACACGAATGAAACGCTTTGTAAGTTTGTAACATAAAATAAGTATACCACTTTTTTATATCGTATAACTTGCAGCTACTTCGCTCTATCTTCATGCAACCACCACCAATACAAAGAGAAAAGAATCGTGTTTTGTGGGTTTTGTATTATTAGAATATACAGTAGCATAAGTATCTGTCATTTAAAATGCTACTATAGTGAAACCTGTCTAATGAGGTCACTGCATAAAGAGGTCACCTGTCTAAACTGGCCATTATAAAAATCCCCACATGTGCCAACTGTGTCCAAAGTGACCTGTTTAATGCAACCACCTCTGTAATGAGGTCAGAAAATTTTGTCCCTATGATGACTGGTTTCACTGTATTGAGAAACCTATAAACTGCCATAATGATGTATTCAAAGTGTAGTGGTTTCTTCTTAATTGCTCACTTAATGGCTTCGCTGCATATTTCCTCTTATGATAGTCAGGTTTATTAGATTGTCTAAATGAAACTTGCTCATTTTCAATAAGGCTAAAGTATGCAGTGCACTTTTTGGTTTCTTGTATGACTTTACTGGGGTGCTACTGACTTCTTCGTCTTCTTGACCACCTCCAGCTATGCCAAGGGAGCCAGCCATCAGATCAGCACGATCAAATTGGTCCTCCTGTTCTTCTTGATCCGTACCTTTGTCCTCAACAAGGTCAGGTCCGCTCGCCGTACTGTCGGAGCACCCAAGAAGGCATAGATTTCGTTGTCTTCATCATTGTCACTTTCATCTTCTTCAGAAAGCCCATCAAAAACGACTTGAATCAAATCCTCTTCTAAAACCCGTGTAGACACCATTACATCACTTTCGTGCAAAATGAATCAACTTTGCGGGAGGGATTCTTTTATCATAATTACGAGGGGAGGGGGGTCTGTGGGCATGACTTTTTGCGACATCATGCGTCAGCAGGAAACTTGTCAAACTGACGTTGAAAGAATTCCCAGACGACTATTGTACGTTACTTAGAAACAAAACCTCCATATGGCACCGATGATGGTAAATGGGTTAATTAAGGTACCAGTATGCAGCTAGTAATATTTGTTAGCTAATAGGTTTTGTTTGGTAATGATGCAAACAGAATTATCAGGTATTGTAACTTTATATTTCATAATTAATGAATTATATTTCATATTTTTCTAGTTTAGTTGCTAAGGAAGCACTATTATTTTAAACAAACCACGTTAACAACACATTATGCACAGAAGTACCTCCATTAGTAATGCTAACCCTGACACTAGCGCTATTGAAAATGATTTATCTGATAGAGAGGTTTTGACAGCATGCACGGTAAGAATAAAACCATAATTAGCAAAAATACAATAGATAACTTGAAAATCTAAACAATTACGTATTACAAATCAGCTACATAGGTACAACACTATCTAATTACAGGTAATAACGAATGACACACATGTAATTATATTGTACACATTTATTTATTATAACTATATTTCAGGGTAGTAGTAGTAGTAGTAGTAGTAGTAGTGATGATAACGGTGACAATGATGCACGTCCAAGTGCTCCAAAACAGCCAAGGCAAGCTCGAGTAATCAGAGCTCAACGCCGTATGCCACGCCGTGACTGCACAACAAGGCATACACCTACGGATGATGACGTGGATACCAGTGTTGGACGAGGACGAACGGTTAGAGGACGTGGAGATACAGTCGATAATGATGATGAAGAATCGATACCAGCAGTCAGGGGACGTGGGTAACAGCTACAAGGGGGGGGTGAAAACAGTGACGATGAATTACCTGTACGTGGACGAGGAAGATCTAGAAGCATGGCCAGAAGTCGTAGCCACAGCACTAGAGGCCGTGATAGAGGACGAGGAACAACAGCAACTCCAGGATCAACTACTACTCCAGGGTCAACAACTCCAGGGTCAACAAATCACCTAGAGACAGTGTCTGATAACTGGCACAAAAGGGAGCCTGACTCTTGTACTTACTTATACAATAAGACTCCAGGCTCCACTGTGCCAATTCCAGATGGTACATCTTCACTAGATTTATTTTGTAGGTTCTTCACTGGTGAAGTGTGGGACCTACTAGTGACTGAGACTAATAGATATGCTCACGATCATCCATCCACAAAACCCAATCCTCGGGTTTATGATGATGTTGACATCAATGAGATGAACGTGTTTATTGGAATACTTATCTTGATGGGAATACTTCGACTGCCTCGTCTTGAGATGTATTGGAGTACATCAGGATTACACAAATATATTTCCACACCAGGCATATCTAGTGTATTGACAAAAACTCGTTTTGAGCAGATCTGCTTTCTTCATGTGGCAAACAATGCTGAGCAGGCAACACCTACAACAACACCAGATAAACTGTTCAAAATCAGAGCATTAGCAAACCTACTGCTGGCAGTCTAATTATGTACCAAAACAAATTGTTACAGTAGGTGAGGCTATGATCCCTTTCAAGGAACGCTTGTCCTTCAAACAATACATGAAGGACAAGTCGACCAAGTGGGGAATAAAGGTTTTGTACTAAGTGATGCTAGCAATGGGTATGTTTACAGATTTCAAATATATGCTGGAAAGAGCATGGATCAGGGTGTTGAAGTGGGGCTGTGCTCTAGGGTAGTGCTGGAACTCATGGAAGGCCTAGAAGACCACGAGTTTGAGCTGTACACAGATAATTACTATACAAGCCCACAGCTGTTTTTGACCCTCTACAAAAAGGTTGTCAACTGCTGTGGAACAGCTAGAACTAACCGAAAAGGCTTTCCAAAAGTATTAGTAAAAAAAACAAAGAAGGAGAACAGAGGATATTATGACTATAGATCAAACGGACCTCTTCTGGCAGTAGCATGGTTTGATCAGAAATATGTCTACTTCATAACCACTATGCACCGAGTGGAGACAACTGAACCATGTACCATCCGGCTGCGTAATCAGGATGGGTCTCGTTTGGATGTACCATGTCCTCCATTGCTCCCTGATTACCAGCAATACATGAGGGGGGTAGACAGGGGTGATCAGCTGGTGGGCTTCTATAATGTTGGGAGAAAATGGTGGAAGAGATGTTTTTCATACCTGCTAGAATGCTCCCTTCTGAATGCCTATGTGCTCCATGGATTGGCATATCCTCATCTCCACCAGGCCAAAGGACGAAAAAAAATTGACTTTGCAATTCCGGCTGGAGGTGGCCACTTCACTGATATGTGGTTTTTACTCAAGGCAAAGGGCTGCCAACCAAGACGGTGGACTTGGCCACTGGCCTACAAAAGTGGAAAACAAGTGTGACTGTGTTGTATGTATGAAAAAACACACCAGACTAAACTTACCAAGAGCAGAAGTCCGCCACCAGACAAGAAATAAGTGTTCCCATTGTGATGTATACCTGTGTATTGAAAAAGACAGAAACTGTTTCACCAAGTATCATACTAAGTTAGAATACTGGACTGACTAGCTAGCTACATGTAGCCAAATAAGTATATTGTATACTTTGCAATATATATAGTAGTTACAGTATTATTATTGTGTACAACCGTCCAATTAATGTATGTAATGAATTAATAATATCACAGTGGTAAACAAAGCAAGACAGTATAACACACCTTTCTTTCCGAGAAGATAGTTAGCCAAAACTGGCATGGTGCCTGGGTGAAGTTTCCATTGTCTAATGGCAAGAATACGATGTCAGATACAACAAAACTCTTTTGGGTATTCAGCGACGTCTTTCTTACATGAAATCTTCCACGATGGGCTTAGTTTCACACAGATTACATTCACGGCATGGCAACTCCATTTTGTCGCACAACGTAATGTGGCTTTATACGCATGCGCATTTGTTTGATCCAGCGATGGGGAAGATGGCTTCTACAATAAAGGACTGTATCTTCCGCAGGATTTAATTGCTACTTCCGCCAATGGTATGATGGTGTTCCTTGGTACCTGTGACTTAACTCAGCCAATTGTGAAAGTGCACCTACAATATTTTCAATCACCGCCATACTCGTGAATAATTATTTTGGGGAAATCAGCCTGTTGCTTCAACATGGTAAGAGTTGTGGGATAACTAACATAGGTACTATTTTATGCAGTTCATGAGCTGTATGGTTGCTATGTGTTTTGTATTATATCTAACTTTATATAATGCCAAATCCAACATAGTCTCTGTTTTGCAGGATCCCTGATGGTGAATGGGTTAAATTAACTGCGAAAATCTGTTTTCCATAGGCTCCAATGTATTTTGACATCACTTTTGATTAGCTGTTGCCTGTGGATCTAGTATACTTTGGTATAACAATTAGTGATACAGATTTTCAGAAGCTTCTGGAACCAGTCTATTAATTGATCCACTGTGACCTCTAATGAAGTTAATATGCAGCGATATCGATGACCTGTTATTTATGACATCATTTGTGCACAAGTTGTCTTAAGGAGTTAAAACAGCCAAAACGAGAACTCTTTTGTGAGGTAGGCACTTTGTGGTGAAGTTTTAAAATGATTTCTGGCCTTGTAGCCATTAGCAAGCACTGTATAGAGAGTTTGCAGGGTGTGTGTCTGCCTTACGCAAATATCACATGAATACAGTGAAGCCATTTTTGAGTGGATTGTAGTGAAAAGAGTGGTCTGACGTTTTCGAAATACTTTGCCAATCTACAGAATGATGCTGATAAAAGATGATACCAAGAAAAAGTATCGCTATTGGGTTGTCAGGAAGATCCGTACTATCGAATGGAACGAAAGGGCGGCTGCACTTGAAGCGTCGAATGGGTAGATTGGCCGAGTGTTTGTTAGGGCGATGTTTACAATTATTTGATCAGTACACCTAGCGAATACACCCATGAAATGATAAAGGCTTACAAGAGCATGGATGGTTATAATTTCTTTATGAATGGTTGGATCAACAACATTTTTGTAACTTCGATAGATGGTAGCAACAGATACATCTACACTGCTACAGTGAAACATTCACAGACACTGTCAGCTCCACCTTTAAAGGTATGAATGTGTTATAAATCAGATGGAGAAGTGATGGCAGCACACTGTATCTGCATGGTAGGGTTTGGAGAAGCTTGCTCGCACATTTCTGCCATCCTGTTTGCTGCTGAAGCCAATACCCTAGTAAAGCAACAGTTCTCTTGCACGTCCCTGCCTTATACATGTCTTCCACCAGCATTTAGAACTGTGCCACTTTTGCCATTAGCAGAAATTGACTTTAGAATACCAAGGCAAAAGAGAAAAAGCTTTCTAGAGTGCTGCACCTGCTCCAAAGAAAAGTTTGACAATTCAAAAGCCTACATAGGCAATGTTGGAAGAGCATTATTCAAAGCTTTCTATAGCTAAGCACAAGCCACTTTTGCTATCCTTGGTGAGTGGTATTATTGATGATTTTGTGCCATTGTATGTGAGGGGATTGCTTCCTGAGCCACTTACACCACTATTCCATAAAGATAATCAAGAAGTACCATTTCAAGATTTGCTAAAGGCATGTGATGCCTTTTATGACATGGTATCTCTAACTCCAGAGCAGGTCCACATGGTGGAACTGAAAACCAGGGAACAATCTAAATGTAAGCTGTGGTACGAACAATGAGCTGGCTGTGTCACTGCATCAAATTTACGTAGAGTGCTTCATGCAGATTTTTCAAAACCTTCAGTGTAGTTGGTAAAGACCATTTGCTATCCTGAGTCTACAAAATTTTATAGCAAGGCTTGTGACTATGGACTTACCCATGAAGCTGATGCGTTGCATATGTACAAAGATAGCATGCAAGCTACGCATGCGTTTTTGAGCTTAAAAAGTGTGGGCTAATTCTTGACAGTGGGAATCCTTTTATTGGAGCATCACCAGATGGGATTATTTCTTGTTCATCCTGGCAAAAGAGTTGTAGAGGTGAAGTGCCCATTTTCATGCAGAGATAAATCTTTCGATGAAGCTGTCAAAGACAGGGAGTTTTGTTTGGAAGAAGATACTTTCTTGCTTAAACAAAATCATCCGTATTATTTTCAAGTGCAGCTACAAATGAAGCTGTGTAAGGTGAAGTTTTGTGACTTTGTGGTTTGGGGGACATATGGCGCTTTGAAGCAGTGAGTCGATTATTACTAACACCTTACAGTGACCAGCACTGAAGGTCTGACAGCAACATGTGCTGCAGCCTTAGGATTACCTAACCTAATTTCAAGGATTACAATGCAGAATGCATTGATGATGCATTGAAACAAGTGAAAGACTTCGTGAAACTGTGTCTACTGCCAGAGCTACCAAGTCACTGTTTTACCAGTAGAAAGATAACACCTGATCCTCCTGCTGTTGAATCCAATGAAAAACAAGATGAAGAGAGTGAAGATGACCAGTTACTACCACCAAATGATGATACTGCAAATCAATCCACTAGTAATACAAGTACTAGAACTGCTGATGTTGAAGAGGACGAAGAAGTCGAAGATGACAGGCTGTGGTGCTATTGCCGGTGAAGATTATGATCGAATGATAGCTTGTGATGGTAAGTACTATGCCATTGAATGGTTTCATTGGGGCTGTGTGGACTTGACAGATGAAACTGTTCCCACTGTTGAATGGTATTGTCCTGACTGTGCTGATCAATGAGTTTGTGTCATTCATTTTGTTAATTAATTACTTAGATTACAGTAAGTTGTATAATAGGCTTTGTGTCATTTACAGTGTTACTATGAACTGTTGTCACTATTTATAGCAATTACTTTGACAATTAATTTCAATTAAATGGTACTACAGAATTACAGTGGTTGTATAAACCACAACATAATTATTGTAACCACTTTATCAATCAGTGACATATTGTCATCTCCAGTACATGTAATCATACTAATGAGAAGTGTAAAGTCATGTACTTCTGCCTAACAGCACCGATAACTCTCTCCACATGTATTCTTACTTAGGACAGCTGTCTTGAGGTATCAACTTCCAGTTTGCCCAGCTTTCCTTGTGTGAAAGGAGGATGCTTAACTTCTACACATAGCAAACCTACACAATCCTCAATGGTAAACCCTCTGTCTGCAAGTACAACATCACCTGGCAAAAGGTGGCGTAGAAGGCCACTATTTTCTGTCAGATGTACATCAGACACTTGCCCACCCCAACCCTTTGAAATGAAGGAAACAGATCCTTGTGGAGTGATGCCAATCAAGAATTTAGCAGTGCTGTGTTGTTGGTTTTTGTATGTCTGGGCTCATGCCTTCAGTGAGGTTGGCCTTTCAATGAAACAATCTATGATGACAGCACAACTTCGAAAAGCTTTTCGAAACACCATGGGCGTAGTTTTTAACAAATTGTCTTTCTCTGGCCAATTTATAAAAACATGCAACTTTGTATTCAACACATCAAGCCACTTGCTAAAGTATTGACATACTGTTGAGGGGTGAACATCAAACGATATCCCAAGTCTTGTATTCCTGCATTTAGCCGAAGACGCATTAGAACTAGAGGTGTACTGATAATCGGATCGGCTATAATATCAGCCACCGATATGGTAATTTTTACCAATATCGGTATCGGTACAAAACAGCAGGAGGACCAATATCGCTACCGATATTTATACAGTAAATAGTTCGTACATAAACGGATTGTGCATTGGTTTTCTATGTTATTCATGTGGCTCTTTAGTGCCAGTGGCTTATTGTTCACTCTGAAACAAGTGCTATGCTACGAGAAACTATATAAATACACGTGATTCAAAGGTCTAGTGTTTGTTGCTGCAAAGCTCATTACAGTCTTTACAAATGAAGCAGTTATAGAGTACATTGTAATAAATAGAAGGGTCACAGGATAACCAAGGAAACTTGCTGTACCAGCTTTCTCACAAGCCATTAGCTTCATGGGAGTATATATACATAAAAATGTTTGTGGGTGCCTATTTGTCTGGATTGCACAACAGAAACCCAAGCTGTACCACACGGAAGGAAACTTTGGAAGGGGGGAAATTTGGCAAATCAAGCAAAATATCACTGTTGGTGAAATAAAATTTGGCGAATTGTTAGCAAAGCGCACGCTGTATTGAATTAATTAGATTTCACTAATTGCTGTGCCTGAAGCGAGAACTGGAGTGCCACGCCTCTCAGCGATTCAGCGCCTGGAGTCAGCTACCAACTAAAAGGTAATACTATATAGACAGTAGATCTACACCCTCTGGAATAGTGAATATCATACTTAACACGGTAGGACTCGCTATACTTGTCATGCCCGTTTCGAGGTGAAGTTTGAGGATACCACGTGTACAGTAACTAGCTACCTAGTGAGGTAGTCGAGGCAGGCTTGGCTTAATGCCTGGCCCACTATCCCTTGGTCGAGTAGAAAATTGATTAGTTCGAGGCTTGGTTTGCTATTTTCTTCGCCACCAAAATATTTGGATGGAGAAAATTTGGCAAATTCATGGTCATTCGCCAAATTTTAACGGCGCCAAAGTTTCCCTCCATACGGTATACCACCACAGGCATAGTATAGCAATGAATACATGTACATGTTGTTGTATGGTAGGTAAATGTACACTTTTAACTATATTGCAAATATCGGATCGACTATCGGTTATCGGCTTCTTTTGGTGGTATCAATATCGGATATCGGTACATGCCAAAAACCCATATCGGTACACCTCTAATTAGAACCATAAGAAATTGGTCAAAAACACTACAAGAGCTTGTTGCAAAAGAATCAGGTAATCCAGCAGTTACAAACTCAAATACAATTTCTAGTACTTCATATGATGGGAAACCTGTAGCTATAATACCGAACTTTTATATCATCATTATGCAAGCTTTCTCTGCTGACCACCTTTGCTGTTAGCTTTTCGTTGACCAATTCAAGGTGTTTACAATGTTTCTTGGATGTATTTCGAGCAATCTCGAACCAATCTTCCTCTATCCCAAGTTACACACACACACGCGCGCGCGCACACACACATTTATTACATATATACACAAGCTGCCTTGTATTGTACAGCAGGAATAGAAAGAAAATGTTGACAGATTTGACTAATGAGGTATTAAATGTCCGTAAAGTACAATATGAGTTCTAGATCTCAACATTTAGTTTGTCAAAGCTGATGAAATGTAGATCTGTCAACTTAATTTTCTTCAATCAAAATTTCCTGTCATACCATAGTATGGTCCATGGACTGATCAAAAGCAAGTGTCATAAAAATCAGTTGTAAAATACCACAAAGTACCTCCTTTTAGGCCATGTAGTCTGGCCACTAATTTGTTTAAAGACATTAAAAGAAACCATCAATACAAGGCAATGAATTTGGCCAATACACCAAGCTGATGAATTGCTCTGGAATGAATATCCACATGAGCTTCAGTTTGCACTTACCATATTTGGCTGCAGCGTTTATTACCTTAATTAGTTCAAAAAATTAATGCTGCAGCTATTAAACTCTACCACCAGCCCACTCCAAAGTAGCAACAAGTGGTGTTACATGCATGTCTGCCTTTTACAACTGCACATGTTGACTTAACAACCTTTAAAGATTTTAGAGTAAAATTTACATAATAAGCTAATTTTGTTGATACCGAAGAGCTGCAATACAGGTACAAAATACACTCCCTGATGATAATTATGTATGTATGTTTTTTTTGTATTGCTTTTTCTGCATATTATATTATATTATTTTCCTTTTTTCTTCACTGTTGTCAGTGTCATAGCAGTTAATGAAAAGGGGTAAAGAGGAGTCACACGATTACAGGATGGATTATAAAAGTTCAACACTGCTTGCAAAAAGGCTATTAAGAGGTACAGCTGTGATCAAGAAGCTTACACTTTACAAAATCTGTCAACGTCTTGCAGTGTCTTAACAACTTGGCAGCTCAAGGTCTTTATGTGTGTTGTGTGCATAACTCTGTGTGTGTGTGTGTGTGTGTGTGTGTGTGTGTGTGTGTGTGTGTGTGTGTGTGTGTGTGTGTGTGTGTGTGTGTGTGTGTGTGTGTGTGTGTGTGTATGTGTGTGTGTGTGTTGTGTGCATAACTGTGTGTGTTGTGTGCATAACTGTGTGTTTTGTATGCGAAAAGCTACAAATTGTATAGATCAGCTATTTAAGAAGCTTGCCCTAACAAGCCAGCTATACACATGGTGCGTGTATACATTGTAACCATGTTTTGCACAGTTTGCCCTCCATTTTGTAATTACAGTACCCTCTCCCTGCGAGTACATGTAATGTGTTGTATGTTTAGTAGTGTACATGAAAAGGTGTATAGTCACAAACAGTTTAAGGTAGTTAATGAAATTTAAGACGGTGTTTTTCTATTGTTATGAAAACTGATACTGCATGCTGTATAGAACCCTTTGTAGTTAGTGTTTAGAAGTCACAGTAGTATAAACATTGTACATGATACACCCACATATGTGACCGGATCTGCAAGAACCCCATATGTTCGTGCATTTTTCAAATTCCATTTCCTTTTTCTAGATAGTCAAAGGGATGGTCAACTAAAGTTTCAGCTCTAGAAGCCAAGAACTTTAGAAGTTACAGCACTACAAAGTGGCAACAGCAGAAAAATCAATTTGTACAGTGACAATACAGAAAATAAAGCACAGGCGCTTAATTAAACGATCCTAACTTACAAACACAGTCCTCTACCAAGGTATAACTTACACCATCGGATTCTCTGTGAATAGGCGAATTCATTGCCGTGTGAGTTTTGCCTCCAGCTCCTTCCTACTACCAAAGCAAAGGCGAAAATATGAGAAAAAACGATAGTGAACCAGTCATCCAATGCAAAGCAGACTAACGCTTATATCTTCCGTCTCCTTGGGAGTACTGACACGAAACAAAAGATTTTGAAACTTCTCTTGCTTTGGGGATCACAATGCTGCACCAAAGTTTAGGTGTTATCACCTTCCTTCATTGTGAAACAAGCACTTAAAAAGTTTATGGAATTTTTTTTACGATTTTGTAAATACTCCACCAATTGTGTTTCTGTAAAATTAGGCTTGCACAAACATATGGGATTCTTGTAGATCTGGTCACATATTAGTATACAAGCACTGTGGTTAGTATGTACTATTAGCCTACACATGCAGCCTACGTATACTAGTGTACATTTTCAGTCATACAGTGAAACCTGTCTAATCAGGTCACTAGGTCACATGTCTAAAACCAGCCATCAGAGCATACTGCTGATTGCACGTATCTTTAAAAATTGCATGACGCATGTGCGCACAAGAATTAAATGTTTTGTTTCACAGAACAAGTTGCTTACGTTGGGAATCTTAGTCCCCGACATCAGCAACCTGTTCTGTGAAACAAAATGTTTTTAAATCTGGTGTACGCACTCACACATGCGTCATGCAATTTTTAAAGATTCGTGCAATCAACAGCATGATAACGTGCTGATACCAGACAATATCCAGTCAAATTGCATAGATGTCTGACTATAATGAAATTTGTCCAGACACAGTGTCCCATCACAGTGTCCCATCACAGTGTCCCATCACAGTGTCCCATCACAGTGTCCCATCACAGTGTCCCATCACAGTGTCCCATCACAGTGTCCCATCACAGTGTCCCATCACAGTGTCCCATCACAGTGTCCCATCACAGTGTCCCATCACAGTGTCCCATCACAGTGTCCCATCACAGTGTCCCATCACAGTGTCCCATCACAGTGTCCCATCACAGTGTCCCATCACAGTGTCCCATCACAGTGTCCCATCAAAGCATAAGGAGGGAGCCTAAAGGCTGAGCTGGCATGTCTGTTGATTCTATTAGTAATAACAGTCAATGGGTTGCTAGGAGATAGTACACATTCTTACAACCCCAGGGAGTGACCACTAATGTACCATTGCCAACCCTCTGGTGTACTGTAAACACATAACAGCTGCATCAGGCATGTAAAATATCATATATAAAATAAAAGGTCCTTCTGCTATGCTATAGTGGACACAAATAAGCCTATACTAATAATCTTCCACATGTCCAGTCAGTTTAGGCAATTGTCCGACCAATTCTGGTTTGTCAGGACATTGTGGCTAGCCAACAGAAATTTCTTATCATAAGCTCTGAGCCATTGTATTATCCTTAATTGTGTCTTTTCTATACAAAGTGACCTGGACCTGCTTAATAAGGTCAGGAAATGTTGGCCCAAAGGTGACCAGGGTATGTACAGTGTATAAGAACAGTACAGGTGTTTGTATGGAGTATTACACAATTACAGCCTACACACTCACACTTGTAGGAGTTCAAGTATCAAATGGAGCAACTAAACAAGGAGTGTCATGACGTTATTAGTAGCTGGACTAAGATGGAAATCAAAAGTAAGTGCAGTATTATTGAGTAACATACATGTGTGATGTGTGGTCACTTGTATACAGGACATTAAGATGGATCAACCTCGTTTTAAAGCCTGTAGGCTAATGATGAAAATACATTGTGAGGTGAGCACTGGATGTATGTACGTATACACAGTGACTAGGATGATCTATGAAATTTCATGCTTTTAAATAATGGCCATATAGGAAGCTGCATTGTCCTGTATGTACATTACAAAGAGCTGTAGCAAGCTAAAGAAAGTGATCAGGCCATTATAATCTGTGTTGTAGCTGAAGAGACAGATAGTTCCATTGCATGTGCAAAGCACAAGGGCATGTGAAGCATACTAACCTAGGGGAGGGTTATCAATTTTTTGAAAATTTAGCCCTTTGAGATTAAATTTGGTAGACATTCTGACGGAAACTACTAAACTATTAGAGTACCACACCGACTAGTTTATTAGAGCAGCATACAGCGTAATTTGACAGGAAGAAATTTTGATGAATTCTCTATCTCTTGAATATTGATGAGGAAAATATTGACAAGTGTCCTGCACCAGAAATATTCTAATTAACTAGTTACGTGAACTTTGATCAGGAAAATTTTGAAGAATGACAAGCATTTTGTCAAATTCGTCAAAATTTTCTCCTGTCAAATTTTTGCGCTGTACAGTATATTGATTTTTTGCAGATTTCAAGTAGCTGAAAGTGATCCAGCTAAAACCAGACCAGCCAGATTGTTTACTACTGCTACCATTCTCCAGGAACAAGGTAGTGAATTAGTTCAATCTTATGTGTAGCTAGTCATATTAATATGTAATATTACTGACCAGCTTTTTCAGTTTTTCTATTGTATCTTCTTCCATAGCCTTGATGTAGATGTTGATGACAGTAGGGACACACAATGATGCTCCATTGCTCCCTTCAACCTGAAGTAAAAGTGATGAACAGCACATACACACCAGACACTAAACATTCACCAAGTGTAACAATGCTTTAATGTGTATAGGATTAGCAGGACATCCTCTATTAAATGCCCACCCAGTGATCTTCACTTACTAGCACCAGATAAAACACTTGTTGATGCCATGAGGTGGGTGGGGGAGAGTACTGATTTTATGATATGACACTCAGTCTTTGTAAGTTTAAAATTTTCTGTGAGAGCATGCCCTTTTCCCAAAAAGAGTGTGCTTTGCAGAGGTATGCAACTATGCATGTATATCTGAAGTCTGATCTCACTTCTATATGACTGTTGAGTTATTGTAATGCACATGCATGCTTAACAAACAAACAAACAAATGTTGGTTCTCTATTACTCAAGGAAAAAAAAAAATTGTTGACTGTGGTAAATGGATTTAGATATATTATATACATAAATTGAGTGTACATACTTAAACTCATCCTTGTCTTCAGTTGGAGCCTCCTCTACTGATTCCCCATACTAATTAATTGCCACATAAAAATACATTTATCTTTGTCTATTTTCTCAATGTCCATAGCTTTAATGACATCATAAGATCACATCTGTTAGTAGCCTCTGCTAGACTAATTTAAAAGATGAATAAGATAATTTATGCACATTACTTGTGTACGGTCCTCAGTACGTGTGACTGCAGAACTACATGACACAGTCACGGCATACAGCATAAAGTCAACTTGTCTGTAACCTATAAGAAAAACTGAATTGGGCCTGATCTGTCTGCATTGCTTAAGTGTCCAACAATTATCTTGCCAGCCACAGCCACATCAAGTATTGAAAAAGCCTGCTTGAACCAAAGCAGTCATCATACACCATAAACCAATTTTATATGTGTAGAATATTAATCTGGTGCATGCTATTAGTTTCTTTGTTGAGCTGCAAGTGATGTTGCTTTTGTTGTAAAATATAGCAATTTGTAGCCCTCTCAGCATCAAAATTCATGTGCATGAGATGAATAATAGCCGCAATAATGAAACTTGAGGTAGGAAGTTTGAAAAAGATGTGGAGAACAAGTTATCAAATTTGCAGTGTGTGTGTGTGTGTGTGTGCGTATGTTGTGTATATCCCTACTTTTTCCAATAGTATCACTTTAAAGATTTGGTTATTTTTTTGCACACACTGACATAAGTGTAATAAGCATAAAAGTATGAGCAGTCATGTACTCAGACAGAGTAGTCAACTATAAATAATAATCACCTCCTTCCCGCATCAGTTTTTGCTGCACTAGGCGATGGGATACAAGTAATATAATAATGATGGCCTATTCTGTATCAAATATATAGTCCATACTTGCAGTCTGATCTGCAATTTAATGGTCATTGCAATGTATACCTAGCTACTACTGAAATCTTAATTTCTATGCTGAGAGGACTTTGCTGATATCTTGCATACCATAATTTGCTTTATATTCGTGATAAGAGTATTTTTGTGTGATTTACGTGAATGACTGCTCTTTTAGAGTAGTTTGATCTTGTGTAAAAAATTTAGTCGTACAAGTTTTGCACGCAAAAATTATTTTACAACAAAAAGCAAATTACAGTATATCCCAAAATGTGAATTTTTCTTGAAGGAGGCTGATGCTCCTTTGACAGTGTCCAGTACATTCTATACCCTCCTAGTACTTTTCACTTTTGCTCTAATGCCCTAGCTATATAAGTAGGAAACAGGGAACTGAAATGGAATGACCAATGGAAAATGCCTGTCAATATACAGGTTAGATTTTACAGCACAGTGCTTCTTTGCTGCATCCTATAGCGGTAAAACAACCGGAACACCCTAATAGAGCAGTCACAGCACATTAAGGGTGCTCTGTACAGTTTGTACAAGGCTTCTCAAGACATAGTTTGTTTTGCACTAAAAGAAATGTTATAGTCACATAATTAGTCTGTGACATGTTGATGCATTTTAGTACCTGTAAATTAGGTATCCCATAGTAACAAGCACACGCATCTTGCTATTCTATACCCTTCACTTAAATTAGAACTACTCTGTCATTTTTAATCCAACAGACATGAAATTTTCACACAACTACTTTAGTAATTTTGCTAAAGAAGAGCGTTTGCCATTTTGAAATAGCAAGTTCAGATGATGAATACCATGGAAGTAAAGAAAAGGATTTCTGGAAGTGTCAACCCAAAAGATAAATATGTGATGATTGAGAAGCTAAAATAAAAATGCACAGTGGTTTGTGCTGTTTAGCATGGTGTATCATAAAAGTATCAAGACTCTTGTGCGTAAACTGTTGGACTAGTTCTAGTATAAAGGGAAAAACTGTAACTCATGTTCTAAGCAAATTTAGCAGTTGGGTTTGGACTAAACTGTGTACTAGTGTTAGCTTATATCCAGTAAAAAACTTATATCCAGTAAAAAAGTACAGAACATTTGCTAAAACCATTTGTAAGTTATAGAACAAATTAAATTTCATGGGAAACCATATAAGTAAACTGTACAGAGCACCCTTAAAAATGATACTCTAATATGGAGTATAGTCAAGAATGCTTTTTCAGTACCCCACCAGGAATTTGCCTGTATATGGACTGACAAAGAATAGGTATACAGGCTAGCTGACTTGTCAACACTGAAAGCTAGCTAGTCTCTTGAACCTGTAATAAATTCAACTGTTTAACATGAAGAGGTTTATAAAGTATTCCAAATTATAACTGACAGTGCATAAAAATTATGTGATGGGTTAACTGCAGTATTCTTTGTCAAGCTGAAGATCCAATGAGGAGAACAGTCATTGAGCTGCTGCAAGCATACTGCTGCATGTCCCATCATGTGACTTGTCCAGAAGTTACATTCTAAAGCCTATAATAGATACTGTCAATTTATAGTTAGAAAGCTTAACATTTGATCTTTTAAAATGTTTTCGTTTGAAGGGATTAGCTAGCTTTGAGCTAAATATCTAATCTTTAGTCCATTAAATCATTAGGCTTTCAAGGCTGGTCCCTGGTGGGATATTTATTAACAATCATTCTTCAATGCTCTTATTAGAATATTTTTGTTAGGTTGACTGCTCTATTAGAGTATTTCAATCATTTTAGTGGAAGGATCCAACAGTGCTGCAAAGAAACATTCCCTTTTCTGCTTTTTGTTCCCATCCTGTTCCTTTTTTTCTAGAATTCTACTTACCCCATTTGGTCTTGTAATGAGCAGTGCTTCAACAAGTATATAAGTACACTAAACAATAACTTTTTATCCTTAGAACAATAAATTCTTTGCTGTTTTTCATTCAAACAACAATTCTAACAGGGCCCGTGGAAGCTGCAATTTACAAGTCAACAGCTGAAGTCAGGGTTACCACTAAAAATGTAATTGCCTCCATCTGAGAAAAATAAGTAGTGGTATGTGGGAGTGTTTTTAAACAGAAATCAACTGTTTATTCAATGACTGTTCTATTAGAGTATCTGACTGTTCTATTAGAGTATATCAATCCTGTACTTTTCAGAAAACAAACCTGTGTTTATACCAGCCTTATCTAACATTTCGTTTATGCACTATTATAATGTACATATAAACCCTTCTACCACATTTGCATTAGCTAAAAATCTACTGTAGAGTTTGACTGATAATTGCAGATTAGATTACACGTACAGGCACGTGAAGTTTAAATTGACTTGTGCATGCTTCACAGGGATCCCCACTTTATACAATGATATGGTAGAATTTATTAACTACATATACATAATTATACATTAACCACTTAATCAGTTAAAAAGAGCACTATATTGTGTCTGTAACTGATATGGTATTGGCTAGGCAACAGAGAAAGATGAATTTTGTGTACCACATACAAGTGCCAGAAACATCTTTGGTTAGTTGACAATGCAAATTTTCAGACATTTGGAGCTATGGTATTGTTTAGTGTTGTTTGGAGGAAAGAGCGGTAAAGAAGCTGATGAATTCAATGAAGTGCTGCCTCTAGTAATTTCACATGTCATCTCTAGCGCCACACTGGAAGGAGCTTTGTTTCCAGTCAACCAAGTGGACATATTATATAATCCCTGTGACAAGAAGCCAATAAGAGTGTTCCAAGCATTCACTAACATAACACCCTCATGCAGTTATGATGAAGAACAACTCATGCCAAGCTAACTTCTGCAATAATGTTACTAACATAGCAGGGCAAACTATTTTGTATCTGGTCCAGCTCTGATTGTGCATGGTGCTGAGGTCTAGGGAGGTATACACTGCTTGAAGTAACATTCAGCACTACGCATCAACTTCTGAAACTTTAGAGATGTAAAATAGTTTTAAAATAACATTAATGTAGTGACTAATCTATGTTAGAATAGCTGACTTTTAGTTATTGCAATGTCCAGCTCTAACAATCAAGTCACTCATCCATGAGTGCCAACACCTGGCTTTAGGTATACAACATTAACTGCTATTAGAGTAGTCTATATCCTGTACAATCTGAATTCAAGTAGCTAGCTTGAGGCGTGCTGCAAGTAGGGATGCCACGATAGTCGTGACATATGACATGTCATGACATAAAGCTCCATGATATGATATGACATAGGCTTCTTTATGTTGTGACATAAATATCTCCTAATAATGCACACTTTTCCATTGATTTTGATCAAATTTGATGCAATAAATATGAGAAAAATTGACAAGTATGAGCAATGTTGGTTGTTGATGTCATATATATAGTTAATATTGCTGGTGTTTAAGTTGTTATTTTGCATGTTGGAATCAAAATAGCTATACAGTTTCATAAGTAACAGCTTTGGTTGTGAAACTTTAATTATGTCGTGACATATGACATGTCGTGGCATAAACCTCTATAACATGTGACATATGTCGTGGCATCCCTAGCTGCAAGGTGGGTCATTTTTGACTATAGTAATGTCATTGTTATGCCGGAACAGTTTAATTGGTTGTCATTAGAAAAGAGAAGGAAGCAACAAAGACTTAACATCTTTTACCAAAATAATGTATGGCATGATTGGCTTATCTATACCTGACCACATGACGCTATCACTTCACCACCACATATACTATAGACAACATCACCTATTCCACTTGATGATACCATCCACAAGTACCATTATGACAAGCATTTTCCCGAAGACGATCAGAGGATGGAATGCACTGCAAACACCAGTAATTTAAATGGACAGTTTTAAAAAAAAATGTAAAGTTTCCATAAGCCATAATTGAATGTTTGTAATGTGTACAGCATGTATATTGTACCTTCTAGGGCGTAATTAGTTTTAACCAATAATAATAATAATTTTGTGAGATCACAGGATAACAATTATGATGAGTGATGAGGTCACTACCAAAGAGGACTTGTCCATTGAAACTGAGGGCTTTCTTTTGGCTGCATAAGACCAGGCACTACATACCAGATCTAGAGCACTGCAGCATGTTTTCTCTAATTGTACCCCCAATGCCGGTTGTGTAATTCCCAGACAGAGACTGTAGAGCACTTAATTTCAGGTTGTAGTCAGTTGGCTGGCATGCAGTATAAGGAATGACGTGATAATGTAGCCAAGTATAATTGGCTATTGTGTGGCATTACTGGCATATAAGTATGATATTCAGTGAGAGCACAATTGGTGGAAGCACAAACCTGATAGTATTGTGGAGAATGACTCTGTTAAAATCCTCTGGGACTTTAGCATTTTTATGTATCAGCTAGGCGGCCAGGTATCATTGTCATTAACAAAGGTGCTTCACTCGATCATCACAATCATTGACATATCTGTCCCTACAGCTGCTGACAAACACATTTCAGCTAAGGAGGAGGAAAAGCTTTCCAAGTATCAAGATTTAAGGATTGAGTTAGGAATACTGTCGAGAAAAAAGGCAATGATGGTCTCAATAGTAATTGAAGCACTTGGCTCCATTACGAAGAGACTTCAGGTAGTTTTTTTTTTTGGAGATTTTGGATATCAGCACACTAAACGTCTACCCTTTGCAAAAGACTGTTTTACTAGGAACAGCAACCACCCTATGCAAAGTTCTTCAACTCTCAGGGTGTGGGTAGCACCTTGAGTTGGATCTAAACTTTTTTCACCAGTTCATGTGATTACATGTTTCTGTGATTAATAATAATAGTAATAGCTAATAGCTAAAAGTAATGCCAATGGCATGGAAATAGCATGGAAGTGTAGTGTGGAACTTAAAATTTGTATAGAAATATTGTGGAGGTGAGGCATAGAACTTGGTATAGTGTGGCATGGAACTTGGAAATCGTATGGAAATAGTGCAAAAGTTAAATGCGGCGTGGAACTTGGAAATGACATGGAACCGCTTAGAAATTGTTTGGAAATGTTGTGGAAATAACATGGAATTGTTATGGAAGCTGAAAATAACGTGGAAATAACATGAAAGGCTGGAATTAAGTGACATGGAAATGCCAAGGAAGTTTCCCGGAGCCGTCCACCGTAGGAGATTTACTAAATATTGGAGATCAGATGTCATGACATCAATATACATAAGTAGTAGAGGGCGCGTACACTATAGCTACCTAAGGAACTAATTTTCACCGGCGATTGTAGTAGTCCAAAGTTAGGATTAGGGTTTGGGTTCAGCTTAGTTAGCTAATAAACCCAAGAGTAAATCCAGTTAGGGTTCAGTAGGGTTTGGGTTCAGCTACATTTACCATATTAAAGATTATCTTGGCTATATATTATCTAAGATTCAGGGTTTCAGCAGCTAGCAGCGGTGTGGGCATAGGCGGACTCTGATGCAATATAAGAAATCTCTTTAATTATTTGCTTTTCCCCCCTTGTTTAACTGAAAGCATCAGATCTCCGAGATTGACTAAATCCCGTAAATCTGAGGCCTTCTATATATAATCCGCCATTTTTAAGGGAATTACCCTTAGTCTTGCCACCTTTAACGCATGCGCCTACATTCATAAGTTTTGCATACAAAAATTTTTAACGAAAAAAGAAGCGAATTACAGTGATCACGCCCTTGGTTGCCCTGTTTATATTGCGGACTGACTAGTGACCATATTTGCGAATTTATACATATATTAAGAGGTCACGCGCTATAATCATGAGCAGTCCCGAGCAGTCACTCCCAGAAACTTGAAGCAAAACTGAGATGAGTACGACTACGGAGATCAAGTATACGCAGATCTTTATCAACAACGAATGGTGCAATTCGGTCAGTGGAAAGACCTTCACAAACATCAATCCTTCTACAGGAGAGAAAGTATGCGAAGTACAAGAAGGAGATAAAGCTGATGTTGATAAGGCCGTGAAAGCCGCTAAGGAAGCATTTCGTTGGAATAGTCCCTGGCGCAAGTTGGATGCTTCAGAGCGTGGGCGACTGTTGAACAAGCTGGCTGATCTTATCGAGCGAGACCGCGAGTATCTAGCCAGTCTTGAAACATTGGATAACGGAAAGCCGTACAAGGATTCGTATAACATAGATCTAGCGGGTACTGTCAATTGCTACAGGTACTATGCTGGCTGGGCTGATAAGATACATGGAAAGACAATTCCCGTGGATGGGCCTTACATGAGCATGACCAGGCTGGAACCAGTTGGAGTTTGTGGTCAAATTATTCCATGGAATTTTCCTCTCCTGATGCAAGCTTGGAAGTTGGGACCAGCACTGTGTGCTGGAAATGTGGTTGTACTGAAACCTGCTGAGCAGACACCACTTACAGCTCTCTACATTGGCTCACTGATTAAGGAGGCTGGATTTCCACCTGGTGTAGTCAATATTGTTCCTGGGTATGGTCCCACTGCTGGTGCTGCTATATCTGCCCACCCTGATGTTGACAAAGTTGCATTTACCGGCTCTACAGAGGTCGGCCACCTCATTCAACAAGCTGCTGGAGCTACCAACTTGAAAAGGGTCACTCTTGAGCTTGGAGGAAAGAGCCCCAACATTATTTTTGCAGACGCTGACCTTGATACAGCAGTAGAGATGAGCCACTTTGCTTTGTTCTTCAACCAGGGGCAGTGCTGCTGTGCAGGATCTCGTACATTTGTGGAAGAGAGCATTTATGATGAGTTTGTACGAAGAAGCGTCGAGAGAGCCAAGAAGCGCAAAGTTGGTGACCCATTTGATGACCAGAATGAACAAGGTGCCCAAATTGATCAAGAGCAGTTTGACAAGATCATGGATCTTATTGAAAGTGGGAAGAAGGAAGGAGCTAACCTACAGTGTGGCGGAAAGCGCTCTGGTGATAAAGGCTTTTTCATTGAGCCCACTGTTTTCAGTGATGTCCAAGATGATATGAGAATTGCACAAGAAGAAATATTTGGGCCGGTCATGCAGATTATGAAATTCAAGGATGTTGACGAGCTGATTAAACGTGCCAACAAAACCATCTATGGCTTAGCAGCCTCTGTCTTTACTACAAGTATCGACAAAGCAATGACAGTAGCTCATGGGATCAGGGCTGGCACGGTCTGGGTAAATTGCTACAATGTTCTTCCTGCCCAAGCACCTTTCGGAGGCTTCAAGCAATCTGGCAATGGCCGCGAGTTAGGAGAATATGGGCTGCAACAATATTCCGAGGTGAAGACGATCACCATCAAGATCCCTGAAAAGAACTCTTAAGAGTCTCCATATCCCCTGATTATGAAAAAATAATTACGTTTTATTTGTAGAACTTGTAGTTTGTAATTATATGAACTTTTAGTTTGTAATTATTATTCTTTTAATTATTATCTGAGGGTGGCGCTTGTGTATATTGTAGCCGCGCTTAATAAGGGGCGTTGGTACGTGGTGTTAGCGCTGTGCATTAAGATGTTGACGTTTTTAGTGTGTTTAGTTCTAGTAGCGATACAGGCGACGGCGGACAAGACTACACCGAAGAACCCCGGATATGATATTACCCCGTTAAAGGAGCGCGTCATCCCTGATCAAGTCAAAGAAGTGTTCAAAAAGAAAACTCTAATTAGTGCCAACCCAATCTGTCGAAGAGATGCTGCGACACTTTGCCCCGCCACATCTTCAGATAACTTACTATTATTACCATGCATGCAAAGCCAAGCTGAGGTAAGGAGATAGAGTTATTGTGACCGACTTGACATTACTCTTTGCGTACAGAGGGTATCTCCAATGTGTCACCAGGTTAGTATTGCGAGCTACTAGCTAGCTATCCTACAGCTTGTGTTGTAGGTGTTATGGAAGTACAAGGTCTACCTTACAATGGAAGTGACAGTAGGTGGACCATTACTGACACACTGTGAATCACAGGTGTGTCTATTTGTGTGTAGTGTGTGCTTGCTTAGAGTACGTATGTTTGTATGAGGGTGTACCTTGTATGTACATACAATATGTACTAATGCATACAATACTTGTACTTATTTCCTCATTTTACATTCTCTTTTATAGTTTCCTCGGATTCCAGAATGTAAGAAAGCCAATCCTTATAATGGGGAGATGGTGTCTTGCATACTGAACAACAAAAAGAACATCACTGATCGAAATTGTCGACTGACAATATTCCGTATGCAAAAGATGATCTTCTCCGACCATAGGTTAATATATGGCTTCAACAAGGCCTGTGGACAAGATATCATGGAGCTGAAGTGTGGAAGAGTTGAGAGAAATGAAACAATTGTAAGGGATGCCTATGTAATACTGTATTGAATTTCTTAACAACCAAAAGGTCAGACTAAAATTTAGAGGGTAACCAAGAGTACAGAATATTCATTACCTTGGTCAGCACTATGGCTTAAGCTTTTTTTGTGTGACATTGTACAACTTCAAAAGGCTAGAAGTCACCTAAGTAGCTATAGTGTCTTTCCAGGTTTTAAGAGTTACTGAATGAGGCTTTACATATGCACAACATAACCTACTTAATGCTGCCATGCTGTGGAGTAAGTCTCACTTCTTGTGGAGTCATGTAATATATATAGTGCTTTCATAATAGACATTGTTGATACTGTACAGGTGTTTGACACTGGTGCTGGCCAGCAGGGATTAGTTGTGTCCTGTTTAGAGGACAATATCGACCACTTGAGCGCAGGCTGCTTAAAACAAATTGACAAGAAGGAAGAGGTAGCAGCAGAAAGTATTGAACTGGATGCTGCTTTAGCACAGGTTAGTAGTGCATACGTGCGTGTGTGTGAGTGAATGTGTAGTGTGCATTCTTCTGTCCATGCGTACACATGTATGCATCTACACCACACTCATGTACATTAGTATACATGATATACCATACCCAAACACGTGCACAGACATTTTGCAGTGCATATCTATTTATCTACTTTTGCAAAAATGTTTTCAGATGATGTATGTTTAGTACGTAAAGCATTACTACAGTTGCAAACAGTTTTCAATATAGAAATATTTTATTAGCACTAGTACCATGATATGCACAATGTACTCTACCCTATACTGTGTATCATACAGGCCTGTCAACTAGAGGTCAGTGTGATGTGTAAGAGTATTCCTCCTGGTAAAGGAAACTTGTACCGTTGTCTCTTTGATCATATGAATGAGCCCACCATGAAATCCAAGGTGTGTGTGTGTGTGTGTGTGTGTGTGTGTGTGTGTGTGTGTGTGTGTGTGTGTGTGTGTGTGTGTGTGTGTGTGTGTGTGTGTGTGGGGTGTGTGTGTGGGGGGTGTGTGTGGGGTGTGTGTGTGGGGTGTGTGTGTGGGGTGTGTGTGTGTGGGGTGTGTGTGTGGGGTGTGTGTGTGGGGTGTGTGTGTGGGGTGTGTGTGTGGGGTGTGTGTGTGGGGTGTGATCAAATACTTGCTCACATTAATTTTAAAGTACATGTTTAGATCTTGAGTTCTTGATTTTTGTCAACTTTTGATTTGTCAAAGCTGATAAATTAGATTTGTGAACTTTTTCTTCAATCAAAATTTCTTGTGATACATACCATAGTATGGTATGGTACATTATGGACTGAACAAAAGCCAGTGTCACAAATCAGTTGAACATGGTTGTAAAATAGCTAAGTACCTCCTTTTGGCCACACAGTAATTTGTTCAACAGCATCAAAAGAAACATCACCACAGTCAACAAGGCAATGAATTTGGCCAATGATGAATTTGCTCTGGAATGAGTATCATTACACTTACCATATTTATGACCTTTACGGTGTTGCTCAAAAATGTTGCAGTTATTAAAATTCCACCTCAGTCCACTCGATGCTCGAAAATGATATTAAGCCCTTATTTAAATCAATTGTGGCACAACTCAAGTGCAGCTACTATTGAAGGTGTTTAACATGGTACTCGTCTGAATAAATGGGAAGTAGCTCACTGCTGGCACTTGTTTTCCAATTATACACTCAGCAATGATGTCATTTTAGCTGCATGTCTAAATGTGAAGCATTACAATGGCTGGACTGATTGGAAGCATGCTCATTGGGAAATGCGCTACCAGCAAATGTGACCCAGTCTGAGAAAACCGGTCTTATCGCCCATGTCAGCAGATTCGATTTTTCACCCAAGACACAAAGCTACATGATTAAACTATCTAATTCCACATTTAAAAATCAGCTAGACTTGATTGGTCTGGTTTTGCTGGCTGCTTTTCCCAAGCCCAGTGGCGATCCATACGTGTGGTGTGGGGCCTTAAAGGTCAGCCTGGGAATGACTGTATGTGGCTGTACAGCTCTGTGGTGTTGAATAAGTATCTCTGCTGTGAATTTTCTTTCATTTTAGCCAGTTTTGAGACCTCAATGGCTCAAAACTTGGCCTAATTCATCCCTTGGCCTTCCTTTTCACTTTTTGAACACCATCTTGCCCGCCTTCCAGGACCCCCGCCTCCCACCCAGTTTGCAGCTCGCCTGATACAGTCAACCTTAGTTTAAAAACTATCTAAAATGGCAGGAAACTTAGTTGTTGGCTACTTGCACAGTGGATGCTCTGGAAGGTAAGGAATTGGTGTAAAATGTGTGAAAATTTGGTACACATAGCTTCAACCATTGGCGAGCTACAACACACTAAATACTTAAAACTGGCATTTCTCAATACTTTTAAATAGGCGATAAGCTCGGTTTTGTCAGACTGGGTCACAAATTAGCTAACCATCAAGTTAGTGAGTAAATTAGTAAGTCGATCTACTAGGTGCTTGAGCAGATGAGTCTCAACAGGAGTTGGAGATACATTATACGTATCAGCAGTTTAGTGATTATCAGTCCAAAAAAAAAATGTTAGTATTTTCTAATGAAATAGTTGAATCAATGGAAGATTTCAGAGTGATGTGGCGACCAAATACGTTATTTATCTTAGACCATAAAGTAGCAACAAGTTGTGTTACGTTGTGTGCATACAATAGAAATTCTTGCAGTGTCTTATCATCAGGAGTTGCCAAAAGCAGACATGCATATGTTGTGCATGTACGTATTCTCAATTGCTGTTTCTACATATTATATTATTTTCCTTCATTGTTATTCAGTGTCGTAGACAGTTAATGAGAAGAGGTAAAGAAGAGTCACAGGATTTCAGGATGGATTATAAGTTCAATACTGCTTGCAATAAGGCTATTAAAAGATACAGCTGTGATCAAGAAGCTTACACTGAGGGGAGCTTTACAAAAACTGTCAACGTCTTGCAGTGTCTTAACAACCTGGCAACTCAAGGTCTTTGTGTGTGTGCGCACGTGTGCGTGTGTGTGCATGCGTACGTGTGTGTGTATGCGCGTGTGTGTGTGCATACATGAAACTACAAATTGTATATATCACCAATTTAAGAAGCTCTAACAAGCCAGTATTGCACATTGTAGTGTGTATAATTATCTTTACATTACAACCATATTTTCGAGCTGTCACAGTTTGTTCTCCTGGACCTGGTTCTCCATTATGTAGTTCATGTAATACATGTGTGTCGTGTTGTATATTTAGCAGTGCACAATGAAAAGGTGTACAATTACAAACAATTTAAGGCAGTTAATAAAATTTAAGGATAATGTTATCAAAACTGGTCCTGTTCTGTATAGAACCCAATATACACTGTTTACAGGTCATAGTTGTTGTGTGAACACTGTACATGATACACCCACATAATAATTACGTATACAAACACTGTGATTAATATGTGCTATTAGCCTACACATGTAGCCTACTTCAGTCATATACAGTGAAACCTGTCTGATCAGGTCACTGTATAACAAGGTCACCTTTCTAAAACCAGCCATTGTAATAATCCTTAATGGTGTCAAAGTGACCTCAGCCACCTGCTTAATAAGGTCAGGCAATTTTGGCCCAAAAGTGACCAGAATACTGTAATATGTAATATAGCCATGACTCAAGTAGAGATTACATGTCAACTAGCATTCATGGCTACATGTTTTATTACTTTTTTTCTGTAAGTCCTACTTCCTTAAATCTTGTACTTGTAACTGTACTTGGATAATTTACAGGTAGTGCACTTACTGATGACTGCAAGGCTGAGATGGCTACCATGGTAACACTATTGATGGGTAACTATCAGTTAGATATGACACTGGCTGCTGCTTGTGATGTTGATGTGGCTGATCATTGTACCATGGAGAAGAATATGAGACAGGAAGGTGTGTGCACTATGTGCAACTGTATATGCCTATTAGATATGTACATATACACTGCATGCATGTGAACATATTGTATACACATACATACTTGTACGTGTACATATGTAACTGTCTCAGCAAAAGACCGACTTGTTTGCACAATTAAAAAAAAAAATTATTCACTCAGCAATATCTGCAGTGTCCAAGGAATGGACCACCAAAGTTTCAGCCTTCTGTGGTGTGTAGTTTTGGAATTATAGTGTTAGACAGTAGGAAGAGCAAGATAATCGATTTGCACAGCAACTATACTGAAAATAAACTACAGACGCTTACATTCGCAGCCATAACTTTCATTTGGATTAGTCTACAACATTGCAATTTGGCTTAAAACGTCCACCATGGATCAGCACATCAGCCAAGGTATAGTATTAACCCTGTAGGTACTTGCGCATATCTTGCACATATGGATATGAAGGCGGTTTGGTAGAAGAAGCGATGATAATCTTGTTTACATTTACTGCATCGTAAACAAATGCACGTGACACGCATACCGTTGGAGCTAGAGAAACAAAACAAAGATTTTCGAACTTTTCATGAACAGGCGAATAAGATGGTATATAGTTTTAAACGATTTGAGTCTTCCTTCTTCGAGTACTGACCCGATAAAAACTTGCGTAGCATGCATAATTTTACGAATTGTTTTTAAATTTTGATTTTCTCAATACGCATGCTTGTGCAAACAAGTCAGACGGTCACATGTGCATACGTGAATGCTTATGCAAACTATTACATACATGCTCATCAGTTGTGACTTCATATTTATGCTACATATTTCAGGAGGTGTTATTGCATGTTTGATGACTATGGAGAAGAAGAAGCGTCTCACTGATCCATGTTCTGTACAGGTACTTAATGTATAGTGCAAACGATTATAATTCTCAAACCAACCCCAACACTTTTGTCACTGATACAATATATATGTGTGGTAGTGTAGATTCAAAACATAAAGGTTCTTAAGTATGTACTAGTTCCCAGCCAATAGTGTTTTTTTAGTACAGCAAATTCATTTTAGTTTAGTTCTAGTTCTAGTACCCCATTCTACCATAGTTTTAGTTAGTTTTAGTTCTGGTACCCCATATTTCTGTAATTTTAGTTAGTATTTAGTTTCATTTTAGTTAGTGTTAGTTTTAGTGTTAGATATCTTCACCTATACTAACCTTGGTAGCACCCACTAGACTTCCAGAAACTTTAGATTTGGTGTTTTGATAGATTTTTCAATTTTATTTCCCGTTTTATATCAATGAGGCAAGCTGTACCAAGAATCCAATTCTTCAATTAATACATGGAATTTGCTGTTATCTACTAAATTCAGTGGTAGCACCTATAAAGATTGTAAGATGAAATGTATAATAGCCTTATGTTTATTGCTATTAGGGTTGTACAAATTAGATCCTAAACTACGTATTGACAAGGAGGACTGTTTCAACTGGCTAGAAGAACCTCTCCTTTTGTCTTTTCAATTTCAGCTGCTTCAAAATGTTTATAAGCATCAGTATGGCATGTCTTCAAATGCTTCTTCAAGTTTATAGAATATTGTCCTTTAAATTCTTTATATACCACAAATCAAACCATCAGTACTTTTCACAGTACACACACTTTTGTCCTTGATCTTATCATGCCTGAAGTGGTTCCACACTCCACTTGACTTAGGCCTTCGGCCTGGTTCAGCACAACTTCCACTTGCCATTGTGCATGAATGAACAATAGCTCTAATAGAATGTGCTTAAATAACCTAAATCAGCAGAATTAATGCTGAATAACAAGGTTTTATAGTAGCATTTGCAGGCATCACCATCTTCAAAGGAAAGTGTTATATAGTGCACAATACCTTTTTATGTAGGATTGCTTGAGAAACCTTTTAGTTAGTTCTAGTTCTTGAGCTAAAAGTTTTAAAGGTTTTGGTTTAGTTCTAGTTTTTGAATCAAAAATTGATAGTTTAGTTTTTAGTTTTAGAACTAAAATAGACCACAATTTTAGTTTTAGTGTACTAGAATTAGAATTAAATTGCTGTACTAAAACTAGATTTAGTTCTAGTTCCTTAGAACTAAAACAACACTACCAGCCAACTATACTCACTTAGCTCCAGCAGAGCCTGGTATTAACTACAGAAGCAAATGCCAACTGTCCATGTCTCACTTAACTATAGTATGTACGCGTTGAGCTGAATCCTCAAAAACATTTGATAACTCGTGGATGTAATTATGCACTATCTTAAAATTTGGCTCATTTGTAGTACTGTTGACCTGCTAAAAATATTTCAAGATCTTTTTGTTCAAATGTATGACATAATATTTATGGTCAATCAAAATTTTCACAATAAATTTCCTATGGGGGAGCCATATAAGTACAATGTCCATTACAGCTCTTTTCCAAACTTGTAATGGAGCCAAACTGTATGTGTCTGTTGTTGCATAGATAGAATAACGTTTACCGGGATTGGAAACGGAAGTATTCTACATCATTATTTGTGTACAAAACCCCCAATGTTACGTAACAGCCTTTGATGTTATCCGTGTTTCGTCTTACTGCATTGGTACAGATAACTCACTTTCTGTACGAATTTCACTTCAACTACTTCACTGCGAGGTTGTATTACACACTAATGGAACCGTTAGAATGCAATATAGTGAGGTAAAACGTTTCTAAATTTCGTTTTTAAACCGTGTCAGTCGAAAGCGCAGGTCGGACTCGACGAAATTTTTGCTTGTATCTTTTTCACTAGTAAGCATTTAAACTAATTTGTATGCGAGTGCATGTCTCATGGCCATAACTAATAAGTAGTGCCTACTTTATCCAGTGAAACTGCTCTGCTTTGTAGTAAAGTGTACCAAAAGTAAGCGAAACATGGATCCCACATGCACCTACTTCCGTTTCCAATCCCGGTAAGTGTTGTTGTATGTATGGTTGTTGACACCTTTGCTGTTACCACTAATCATCTGGTTGGCTGAAATGTTAGCTTTGTTGTCACTTTCAGGATTCAGCTCAACTTGTACATACTATAGTAAGGTTCCAGTTACACTTTGAGTGTCCCCACTTTTACCCATAAGGTAATGTCCAGACTCTTGTGAGTTTTTCAGGAGGATTTTCCAGCTCTGTTGGCTCAATGTTTACAGAATAACGGCATGAAATGGCTTTTAAGACTTTCCTATTGTGTGTAGTTAGTGCGTGTGTGTGTTTAGTATTGATATCACTTACTACAGATCCAGCAGTTAATAGCTGCAGCTGTTCCCACATTCACACAAGCTGTGGATCACATCACTCGGCAGAGATGTCAGACTTTGTATAAGGAGATGTGTGGTGGTCTGGTCAGTCGGGAGTAAGTTGAGCCATGCGTCTCTTTGTTGCTGCTGCAACCCTAGCCCCACCCCCAGGAGGTTTAGCTGCTTGATGGACCATGCTAATGATCAAGGCACTGATCCAATTTGTAGAAATCACCTGTTAACACTACAGTACTTCCTAGCTCGGGACTATAGGTGAGTGTGCTTAATGTACAGTATACAGAGAGGCATCAGCTGTTTACATATGCATGATTTTATTGCCATGCACATGTGAGAACTAGTGGAATAAATTTAAAAATGAAGCAAGGTTCCAGTGATAAAAAGTAGTGAAACAAGAGATGATGATAGCTATGAGAGAATATCCCTACTTGGCATTGTAGTAATGTGTGATCGCTGGAACTCTGTTTCATTTCGAATTAACAACTTTTATTACAAACTAACTTTCTTGTCTATGAAATACATTGTGACTGCTGTATTAGCGTATCTCCATCTCACTACAGTATGATGTGCAGTAGATTAAGCTATTAAGCTAGTTTTCTACAGAGCTAAGGGCGTGGCCTCAGCAATGATTATTAGAGGTGTGGTCTGTGGTGGCGTGTTCTGGTAGCGTGGCCCATTGCAGTTATTTTATAAGCCCAGCTTAGCTGCTTCCTGATTCTACCAAGGATACTACAGTCCATTAAGCGCCTCAAATAGTTCATGACATCTAAATATGTTCTTTCAAGGAAAGTGTCCATACGGAAAATTAACACTTTGGTATGGTTTTCTCGCATAAAGAAGCCAACCATTTACGTAATTGAAGATAAAAGAATGGCAAGGCAGGTATTCACAGAAGGCACATATTTCACCTGTGAGTTTGTTGTGGCATAAAATGATGGCCATTCGTTTGGCCTCTAGCCTTGCGACTGTGGTCAGGCAGTGAGGCAGACCAAACTGCAGGCTTTGACAATTTCTATATCCAGCTGCTTGTAAGTATTTCCTGATTTTTTTTTAACGTTGTACACCTGTATTTGATATTGAATGGAGTAAGACTATTCCATAAAGGTGATTTTAGTTCCGTATGATATTTCTATGATGGTTTTTAGATGTGGCATTTTTAGTGGCATGTGTCACTGTAGAGGGGGAATCCTACTAAACAGTACTACCATACTGTTTGATAAATGGCAGGCTTTTAGGTGATGAACTACAGGCCGTGTGTAGAGTACGTGTGTTTACATTTTAAAAACAAAGCAGCTGGGTTTTAAAAAGATCATTACTTGTGTATGTTGTTTACATGCTAGTGTTGCACCGATAATTGGATCAGCTATTGGAAAAACCATAAGTTTTTTTGTTTTTTTTTGTATATTGGTATCGGATAACACCACGATGAAAATAGCAGCAGATATACAGACAGTAAATAATGCTTATAAATGTAGACAGTGAGTTGCTACATTGTTATTACTGCTTCCTTGTACTGTCGGCTGTTGTAGCAATACTGCCGCCCGCTATTCAAGCTAAAAATGTATTCCTAGTGAAAAAATGCTACAAGATAGACATGCTTGGATCATCTATGTTTGTCAGCTTGAAAATATTATCCAATATCGGTTATTGGAATGTTGGCAAAGTCTCATATCGGTGCAACACTATTATATGTGTTTGTGTATTTTACATGTTTACTGTGTTAGGATGGATCAACCATTACGGGATGCCTGTCGAGATGATGTCAATAAAGTGTGTAGTCTGAACTACAAGCAAAGTTCAATGGAGTATCCTCCTGCCCATGTAATACACTGTCTCTATACCAGCTACTTGACACCTGCCACCAAGGTGTGTGTGTGTGTGTGTGTGCATGCACTCGTGCGTGCGTGTATATATCTTGCTAACTCTGATTCTCTCTGACGTCTCTCTGCCTCTCTGTATGTGCGTCTCTCTGTCACACATGTACTCATTACAAATTTGTACTTACATTGTGTGTATTTATTGTATAGGATGAGATATCTCTCCAGTGTGTACATGAGGTTCAGAGAGTGATGTTGATCAGATCATCATCTATTGATCTCAACCCTTACATTGAGAAGTCATGTATGGAAGACCTCAGCTTCTTCTGTGGAGAAGTAGATACTGCTATTCCTGGAGAGGTATATGTGTAATGTATGTATTGTGGTTTGTTTGTGAAGCAGCTCAGAGAAGTAAGTATAGCACTGTCCTGGTAATTGTAAGGTTCCAGGTTTGATGCTTGGTGATACTCAGTTTCTGTTGTAAGCAAAAACACTTGCTTAAGCTATATATATATATATATATTGTGGATCAAAGCAAATACCCAACTGTGCCTACAAGCAGTGTTGAAGACTATGTGTAATGGGTTCTTTGACCTTGTATCCATGATGCATATCACAGTACTCCTCTTGGTAATGACAGTTCTGTCTCAAGTGAAGATCCTAAATGGTACACTCACTACACTGGCGGCAATAGGAGTGTTTGTTTATCTGCTAAGGTTTTGCTTAGAGTGCACACAGTATGTCCACCATTTCTGTGTGTCAGTGTTTGTATACCTTTGTATTTGTGAATGTGTGTGTGTGTGCGTGTGTGTGTGCGTAGTACATACATACACAAGAACAGTACAGGTGTTAGCTTGTATGGAGTATTACACAATTACAGCCTGCATACATATTTACACACTTGTAGGAGTTCAAGTGTCTACAGGAAAATATGGAAAATCTGAGTGAGGAGTGTCATAAAGCTATTGGTAGCTGGACTAAGATGGAATCAAAAGTTAGTACAGTATTATTATTTACATGTAGGTGTGTGCTGTGTGGTTGATTGAATATTTTTTTACTTGTATACAGGACATTGAGATGGATCGACCTCTTTTGAAAGTCTGTAAGCAAATGATCAAACAATATTGTGAGGTGAGCACTGGATGTATGTACATATATATATAGTGGCTATAAAAGGCTGGCAGTATTTTAATTGGGGCTCTGCTTCATTGCATTTTAAAACTAGGTGCACACCCACAGCCAGCCAAAAGCCAGCTGTGGGCGTGCTCCTGGTTTACTCAAACCATTTTCGTAAATATGTGTGTGTGTACCTATCTACCTATGTTTGTCCTTACACACCCACATTAGCAAAACCATTAAGTGGTAAAAGTAGCCAGTGAGAAATAAAGGCTAACTATAAAGCCTGTGTTATACTTCTGCACAGGTAAGTTTTGGATCGAAGGTGGTTTCATTTCATTAAAATATGGGTGTAGTGACTCTCTACAAACTTTGTAAGTGGCTTTCCCATTGGGACTTCAGGCATATAACGACCAAAAAGATTGTAGCAGGACCCGTCAGCTACCAGGAACAGTCTATCTCTTCAACTTGAAGAGGGACGTGTCTCCAAGCAAAAATGAAAAGCAGCTTGTCGAGGGAATTGTGGAGAAAAACAGTCAAACTATCAACAGTGGAGAGAATAACTCTGTGTGTAACAATGCTTCCTTGCATAGCAATGTAATTGGAGAATTATGAAGTATTTAATGAATTATGAACTACACTAGCTTAATTGTAAGTGATGTATTATTACAAAACAAAAACCTAATAGCTAAGTATAGGGAAAAATTAAGAATTTATTCGATAAGGGATCGTAGAAATATAAGTAGTGAAACAAGGGAGGTGTCCTACACCTGAAGATATACTATGTATTAAATGTACTTCAGGTGTAGGTAACCTCTGTCCCTTGTTTCACTACTTTTTATTTCTATGATTGAATTGAACTTAAAATTCTTATTATATGTACTTGTTCATAAAACCCAGAGTTCATAATTATTATGAACTCTTGATAAAACTTTATCCATGCACTACCAAATTCCATCTATGCACCAACGTACGACCCCAAGTCACCTTAAGAAAGGGACAATGTGGGCATGTTAAATCTTTGTGTTTTATTATTATAATTGATTGTGGGTTTTGATTTAGGGTTTGCCAAAGGGAAGTGGAGAAATCATACACTGTCTAGCTTCTGCTAAGAATGAGCTGAACTTTGATGAGCAATGTCGTAGTGAAGTCACTGATTACCAAAAGGTATTTAAAATAACAAATATTGTGAACATAAAAATATGACTCATTTAAAGTATTACATTTTGTTATAGTAGAGTGTGTATGCATATTTAGCTCTGTGTGTAGTATCCCTTGTTATCCTAACTAATTTACAGATATAGTTTTCACAATACCTCAGAGCAATGAATTTCTGGTCCTCCTCTCTATAATCTAACTGCACAGTAGAGAAATAATGTTCGATCTACTGCTAATTTGTTATTAACACCAATTCTGAGACTGTTGTCCTCCCTGTTGCAGCTATATCAGACTGACATCACATAGAAAGTTACGTAGGTCACGAAACAGCTACTGAAACCTTACAACTCAAATGTGTGTGTTGCAAAAAATTAACCTACACTTGTATGCTCAGTAAAGTGAAGACATAACAAAGTTGTAAGAATAAATTAGAGTTTTTGTATCAAACAGTATGGTAGTACTCAGTATGGTAGTACTGTTTAACTCTCTCACCACCACAACTGCCATATGGCAGTTTCGATTATAAACGCCCATAGCATCACATTCTAAACACTCTGTAACTTCAGTCGAGCGTTTTAGTAACCCCTGCGCTTATCCTGTAGTGGGCACGCCCTTAAGTGAATGGGAACAGGGATAACCGATCTCTCGCACACTATTGCGTGGTTAGATGATGCAATCGTGTACTTTCGGAATGTCGATAACAAGCATTGTAGACGATTCTTCGACGTGATAATGGCACTACTAATAAAGACAAACAGTAAGGAGAGGGATTAAATAGGTTGGAGTGGCGTATTGCGACTTTTGTATGCCCCGAAATAGTGACCTTGTGCTTGTATGCACATGTGCACTTGCTCAAATGCTGGAAAACCTGACTTAGAGATAATCGCTTCAACTGTAGTGATGTTTATTGTTTATTATAAACAATGCTAAAGTAGTGAAATTTCACGTTTGGTTTCACTTAGATTGATTTTCATACTTTAAAGTTATATAATGGATTTGTGGTTACAATTAAAACACTTACAGGCGGCCAGATATAGAAGTTGTTTTTTTTTAAATCACCAAAACTCGAATTTTCGTCTGCCTGCCTGCCTGCCTGCCTGCCTGCCTGCCTGCCTGCCTGCCTGCCTGCCTGCCTGCCTGCCTGCCTGCCTGCCTGCCTGCCTGCCTGCCTGCCTGCCTGCCTGCCTGCCTGCCTGCCTGCCTGCCTGCCTGCCTGCCTGCCTGCCTGCCTGCCTGCCTGCCTGCCTGCCTGACCACAGTCGCAAGGCTGGAGGCCAAACGAAGCAATGCACGGCCACCACTTTATGCCACAATAACAAACTCACCAGTGGCATGTGCCTTTTGGGATTCCAACAAGTGTGTGCCTCTATGCATTGTCTTTCCTTTTACCTTCAATCAGGCTGTTCATCCTCAGCTTCTTCATGCAATGAAACTATATCAAGGTGTTAATTTACTGCATCAACACTTTCCTAGAGCAGCAATACCTGTAATTTCATGATGGACTGAGGCCATGCTCATTAATGGATGAATACATTCTAGCATGGAGACTGCTCCGAACAATCTATGTGATCATGGTGACCACACCCCCTTATTATTAGTCTGGCTGTATTTATAATGCTAGCTCCGAGACAGTGAAAAATGAAATAGTGACATGTCCCCTTGGTAGGCAAAAGGCCGACTCAAGATACTCTAATACAGCAGTCACCCTAACAGAACAGTCACACATGTACAGCCTTATGTTGTAGCAAAAAAACCAATCAAACTAGTACGGTATATTAATTTTAAAATGAAGTAGGGATCCAAGCGATAAAAAGTTGTTAAACAAGAGATTAATGATGGTATTACAGCATAGCTCGGTGGGAAAATCCCTACTTTGGCATTGAACAAAATAGTTGTTATAACATGCCAGTTTAGGGATTTTCTCACTGAGTTACGTATGTCGTAATACCATTATTATGTCACTACTTTTTATCACTTGGATCCATTTTTAAATTAATAATTTTAATATACTAGTTGTGAAGAGTTCACATAATTTGACACCTCAGTGTTGACAAACATGTCTATAAGACTGTTATCATATGACAGTACACCCACCCAATGTGTTGTAATAGTGTATACTAGTGTAGATTATGGCTGAACATTGACTACTATACATTTGGTCATGAAAATTGTGTAGTTACACCCTGTAGAACTTCACCAGGATATGATTTTGATGCTAAATTTTGCATGGACGAGCTGTTAGCGAAAAGTATACTTTGTAAACTACAGTTGTGGTTCTTTAATCATGCACTCAGCATGTATTGTTTGTATTATTACAGACTATTCTACAAAAGTATGAATATGATCCAGCATTCATCGAGGCTTGTGGTCATGATGCTCACACGCTGTGTGACATTGAGAAAACCAAGTGAGTGTTGTTGTTGTTGTTACTAGAGTTTAACCATGTATGGTTGAAACTATGACTGTACAAAATCTGCTATATGACAGACAGACAGACACACATACACAATATATATATACAACACACATGCATGTGTGCACTATACTATTATGGGTTTGTCACAATTGTCACAGAGCTGAAGTAATGGAATGTTTGCTAAGGAAAGCTAATGACTTACCTACAGCTTGTCGTACTATCATTAGAAAAGAACGACGTGAACAGGTAATGTAGTGTTACATCATGTGCATGCAAATTAGTGTAAGTACAGTACTGCTCAAATGTAACGTTGCACTTGCTCGCACCATTCGATTATGAGTGATTTAAAAACTCACTAATTTAAGGGCGTGGCACTCATTTCCTTTTGCGAGTATTATCCTGTTTCGTATGGGATGAATAGTCACGAAGGAAACGGGTGCCATCCACTTTAATTAGCAAGTTTATTAATCACTTGCTGTGAACGAGTGCAACTTTACATTTGAGCAGTACAGTACTGTATACATAAGTGTGTGTGTGTGTGTTTGTGCGTGTGTGTGTGTGCGTGTGTGTGTGTGTGTGCGTGTGTGTGTGTGTGTGTGTGTGTGTGTGTGCGTGTGTGTGTGTGCGTGTGTGTGTGTGTGTGTGTGTGTGTGTGTGTGTGTGTGTGTGTGTGTGTGTGTGTGACTACTTGTTTGACCATGCAGTTGAAACTAGGCAGGGTCAGGTGTCCCTTTGCATACTAAAAGAAGGTTCTGTTAGTAGATCTGAGAATCCAGATCTCTGCTATTGTTCTGGGCTTATATACCCATGCTCTGTGGAGGGGGAAGGGTGTGCTTACCAGCCCTAATTCTCAGTGTTCAAAACCAGTTACTAGCATCCCTTGGCCTGGTGAGTACCATACAGTACAGTAGTATTGTATATTAGGGATCATGATGAACTGGGCTTTTCCAGCCAAAAAATACCACTCAAAAAAACCAGCCTAAATTTCCAGCTTGGCGCATTGGTTAGGCATGGCCAAGTCCAAAACTGTCTTCAGACTAACCCCAAACCCTTCTATGGAATAGTTTCTATGGAATTTAAATTTTTTTCTATTTAACAGAATTTTACACTGACTGACTAACTGATGCATCCAGCCAAGCATGACTCGACAGTGGATAAGGCTACAGGCTTTATTTTTTCACTGTACAATGTCGCTTTGTCCCAACATGTGCCTTTTCGCCAACCACAGTACATACAATACATGTATCATTGTCCTCCTTTGTGTTCCAGCTCTTTTTGCTGACAACGCAAGGTGTTGATTTGTGATAGTGCAATGTGGCTTTCCTGTGGCTGTGTTGCCGGTATTTTCCGTAGTGACTGGATTGACTGCAGAGATGCTTCTCGTACTGTTCTTTGTTTGTAATACTGTGTAATGGGCAGAGTATAGCTGGAAACAAAACGTAATGGCCACCTCCCTTTCCGTTACGTAATTGATCATTAGGACACACGTTCTGACGCAAAATTACTGGCACCATTCTTACTTTTTAATGCTGGTTCATTTGTCATAATTATGTTTTAAAAATAATAAATAAAACAAGTAGAAGTAAAAATTAGGAATTTTAAGTTGGGTTAGAGATCAAAGAAAAAGTAGCGAAACAAGGGAATAGCTAAAAAGCGATGGAACAAGGAAGGTTGCCTATACCTGCAGATATACTAGTGGACATTCAATCCCTAAACTTCGGTCTATAAACATGACTGAATTAGGGATTAAATGTCCACTAGTATATCTGCAGGTATAGGCAACATTCCTTGTTTCATCACTTTTAGTTATTCCCTTATTTCACTTTGATCCCTACTCCAACTTAAAATTCCTACTTTTTCCTTCTAGTATATATAATAGCTTGGGTAGAAAAGTAGTCTTACTATTTCCTATATAGAATGAGAACATAGAGCTTAACCCAGAAGTGCATTCCGACTGTGAGACTGATGTACAACATTTTTGTCCTGACATTCATGCTGGTGGAGGAAAGGTAGGTTATATATGGTAAACTACTATATAAGTATACTGTGCACTGGCACGGTGGAAAATTTTGTGAAGGTGTGCATTTTCAGAATCAATATCTCTATAATGCTTCAGTTTAGCAGTAAACTCAAGCATACAGTGTAATTATCTCACAGAGTGAATTAATTTTTTACTATCCACCACTGGATGCAGGGAACCTTGTATATTGATAGCACACTTGAGGAATTTTTCAATGGCCTGTTTAAACAGGTGACCTATAAATTACAAGGTGTCCTGTTTAGACATATTTCACTCTACTGGTCTAGAACAGTGTGTAGCAGGAATTTAATCAACAGTAGGAGATTTTGGAATTCAGAAAATCACATTGACTTTGTATTTGTCTGAAAATGACATTTTTGAATGGAATTTGGTAGTAAAAATCTTTTTATGTTGTACTCTCATGTTCACAATTCTCAGGTTATGGAGTGTCTACGTAAACATTTTCATCGTTTATCTAAACCTTGTGGTGCTGTACTGGCTCCTAAGCAGGTATGTGTTGTTGACCAGTTCCAGCTACACTTATAGTTGTTGTTTTCTATACCTGTAGGTCACAGCTAACAAGGATGCCAGAGTAGATTATGTGCTAATGAAGAGCTGTAAGGATGGCATCGAGGTATTTTAATTTGTTCAGTATGTACATTATCTACACACTTGTACAGAGAAGCTTTGATCATGTTTCTTATGATTCTTGTAGAAATATTGTGAAGAGGTTGACCCATCTGAAGTGTTGAACTGTCTGATACAGCACAAGTTTAAGTTTGCACTGAGCAGCGAGTAAGACAGAGTGTAGGAGATTTGTCTGTGTGATTATGTGTGTTTGTATCTAGCTGTAGGGCTGCTATTGTTACTAGGGAAACGATGATCTTTCAAGGTATGTGATTCCTTAAAGTCATTAAATCAATAATACTGCTGTGTAGATCAGAAGCTGAACACAAGACTGCAGAGAGCATGTGGACAAGATATTCATGTTGTTTGTCCAGATGTGCCTGGCTATGCAATTATTCGCTGCCTGTATAGGAATGATAAGGATGAGGTGTGTGTGTGTGTGTGTGTGTGTGTGTGTGTGTGTGTGTGTGTGTGTGTGTGTGTGTGTGTGTGTGTGTGTGTGTGTGTGTGTGTGTGTGTGTGTGTGTGTGTGTGTGTGTGTGCGCGCACAAGCTCCATACGTATGTACAATGTGCGTAGTATAGATAATATTCATTAAGTGTTTTACCATATTTACTGTACAAAATCAAAATGATAATACAGTTATCACAGACGGAAGCACCCAACAAGCTTTGTTTCATAAACTGTTGCTTGCTAAAAGCTTTATAATGCACAGTACAAGATGCATCTCACAATATTTATACATTGGACGAGCTGCAACCATGTAGACTTAGAAGCAAAGTTACCACTTTGTACAGCTGCACATGTGTCCAAGGATACTACTATCCACGCATTTGAGAGAGAACTAACAGAAGCAAAGCAACCAGCGAGTGGAGATAGTATATTAAAATTTCAGGGCTAAAGGTGGAGGCAAGGTTTGGGGTTACCGCTGCTATTCGACATTTTAAGGAAAATGGCCTTTACATTTTGATGGTGGAAGAAAAAGTAATGTGACCTAGAATCGAAGTCAAAGGGAAGTGGAAAGAAGAAGTGCTATTCCGATACATCAGCTGGTCATTAGGAGTGGTGACTTGTTATGATGCAAATTTACTTGCAAAGAATGATGGCTCAATTGACATACCTATAAAATGGTCAAAAAGGCAACTGAGGAGAGGTACAACCGTGCAAACCAATACGAAAGAAGACTCTAACTGATAAAAGGTTATTAAAGCCCAAACAAGCTTTCAGATCGACTCAATGCTTTCAACAAGTTGCTACGGAATTTTAAAAAAATTTATTCGACGGAATTTTCTACTAACTGAGTAAGTAAGCAACTGACTGATGCCTTCAAACAAGCGTAACTCGATAACTGCTAAGGCTACGGGCTTGATTTTTTCACTGTTCGACGTCGCTTCAGCCTGACAGATGCCTTTTGACATACCGCAGTACGTACAATGCATTCTTCATGGACTTACCAGTGTCCTCATTTGCGACTCATTCATCTTTGCTGACAAGGAAAGGTGTCGATTTGGCGTGAGCATGTGATGGCTTCCCTTCAAAACGGAAATTGTACGTATTTTTCGTAGTGGCTGTTTTGATTGCAGAGGTGCTTTCAAACAGTTCTTGATACGTATTGCTGTGAAACGGGTTGAACATAGCCGACAGCGAAGCGTAATGGATACTTCACTTTTCAGACTATAATTAATAAAATTGGGGCGCGGCACCATTTCTTTCAATATGCGTAGATTGTAGAGGTGCTTCCGGAAAAGTTCTTGATTCGAAATGCTGTGCAACGGGTTGAACATAGCTGACAACAACCAAGCGTAATGAATACTTCACTTTTCAGATGATAATTGATATAGCTGGGGTGTGCGGTGCCATTTCAGATGCAGTATGCATGGGTTCACCAGTCATAATAAAATTATTTACAAAAAAGTTAACAAACAAGCACACACAAAAATTTGGAATTTTCAACTAGAGTAGGGACCATAGCACATCAATAAAATGTACTGAAACAAGTTGGAGTAGTCCATGATATTAAAACAATAAGAAGTATTATGTCCTTACTGTGCTCAAGATACCATAACAGAAATGCACAGTAGGGATATAACACTTCTTATTGTTTTACTGTGATTTAATATCATGGACTACTCCAACTTGTTTCAGTACTTTTTATTGATGTGCTATGGTCTAGTACTTGACAAATTTTGATTGAGGTTATCACAGAGTTAAGATAACATCCTTCCCCCAGATTTCTCAGCATGTTTTGTCAGTCCACAATCAAGTTTGATTTGAGATGTAGGCCAAAGTAAGGAACCCTAGAACAGTAATGATGTTAGTGTATATAAAAAAAATGGTTTCGCAGCACTCCACAGAAGCCGTAAACGTTATTGCACCTTAGTTGCTTATTGTTAAAGTACATCAGAAGTTTCAGCTGCTCACTGTATACCCAATTGATATTGCAGAAGGTCTGTCTGTCTGTCCAATAGATCTAAACAAAAGTTTAAAGACTAGCCACTTCACCACTTGTACTGGAACAAGACTTGGAATCACTGCATTATATAAGTGGATGGTTTGTGCTGCATATAAATGTTCTGAAATGATGTAGCCGAATTTAGTACCAGTGGCTGTGGTAACAGTAATGAAGGAATCATTTCTCATCATTTTCAGCATTAAGTATGGTGGAGCCAGTAACTGCAAGTACTGTCAACTTAATGGTTTCAGCTACCACGATACCTTCATTACCAACTCTCAAATCATTTTCTACCTATTTTCCCTCTTCTTGCATATCAAGTGCTTATTGCACTCACAAGCGCTTATCGCACTCTTAATGTAAAAATGTGTAGCAGCTTGCTACTAAGTCAGCACCAGCTATTTGATGAAGCCATGTTGTGTCATGCTAATGAAGTGACAATAGACTATTAATTGCACACACTTTTTCATGCCATAGGTAAACATCTTTTCATTATCATGTTCTACATGTGGTTGTCCAAGTCATCATAAGAACACAGTACTCTCAGGCCACAGGATCTATATATATGGACACCCTCTTACCTACAAATGCAAGAAAGCTCCAACCCTCTTATTAATTGGCCAAGTCTGATTAATATTTTCTGTTACCAGTTAAATAATAGATCCACCACGACATAGATATGTGTCAGTTTACATGACACAGTACATGGAACATGGCCAGCAGTGGTACCGCCAGCACTGGTCTTCGTAGTAGCAGCAGACAGATATTTGCAATTTAGGGCTCTCTTCACAGCTTAGATCTGCATCTACATAAGTCCAGGTAGTTTGGTGCACATGATACCATTTAGCATAGCTTTGCAAATCAAGTTCATTTTCAGCTTGAGTTCAGCCCAATTGTTAGCTAATGTGAAAACATGTTATCTAATAATTTGTGGTCAATTTTTGAGGACTTAAATTTCACTCTTGAAAAAACAACCACCTATACAGTAATGTGGTGAAAGAACATTTACAGTGTAGTAGTCTAATAAAGCATTCCAGAAGCAGGACAGGACTTCAAAAGCACAATTGGACTACTATCTTTGATTTCAAGAGTTTTTTTAAGGTTTCACCCTTTTTAAAAATATTTTTTTTAGATTTACAATATTTCTAGTTGTTATAATCACTTAGTATTCTAAACGATACAGTACCACTACTATTGTTCTGTTACAGGATGGCAATTTGAAAGTTTCTGCAGCATGTGCTAATCTGCTTACTCAACTAATGGCAGAGAAGCAGACAGACTACAGGTTTAATCTTGACTTGATAGATGGATGTGACGAAGAAAAGGTAGAGTATGTCATCATTATATGGTGCCTAGTATGGGTGCTCCTGTTACTAGGTATTCAAAAACTGCTTAGCAACCAACAGACCTGGCCGTGGTTCAGTTATTGAATGTCTGAAGAAGAAAATAGATGCATTGAAAAGTTCCGGTGGAGAAAATAATGCTTGCTATAAGGTATGTCAGTAAAGATCTGCTGTGTTTGAGAGACATTCCAATACAGTATGTGTCCAAGCTACAATGGAAATCAAACTGTGTGTACCTTGACAATTATATACTGTACGTATGCTCCGTTTGTATATGTGTTTAGACCCATGAATTCTGGCACCGCTTTATTTCACATTTTTAGGCATTTCAGCGTGGTCTTACAGTGTCTGGAATATAGGTTTCCATTGTATAGGCACATTTCACAAATCATACAGCGTTAATGACTTTTGTACAAAGACCAAGGTTGATTTTCTTTTAATATTCATAAATAACTGAAACAGGACATGTGTGCATCTTTCAGTACTTACATACTGTATCTCACTTGGTGATTCCACTATTGTATAGGCTGTAGCTGAACTAATAGGTGAAGCTGGTACCAACGTTAAGATTGATGTGAAGTTGGACCAGGCCTGTGCCTCGGACATTGAGAAATTCTGCAGCAAAATCACTCCAGGCAGCACCCGAGGTATGTATGTGGGAACTCCAATATGTGTTTTATGTTTTTATACCGACAGTCATTGGTTGCTTGAACACCCAGTTCACTCGTGACAAAGAGGCGCTGACCCCGGAATGTCTTGCTGCACTACAAAGCAGACATAACATGTGGAACTTTACCGGAATGGTAGGTGTTAATTAGAATTTCGTGAATACAAGTATAAAGATGCTCTATATTTAGAAAACATTTTTAAAGAAAGCAGCAGTATTGCAGAAGCACAGAAGACAGCAGCAAGATGACAGCCCATCGTCTGATGATGAGACCTCATATTCACCGTCCACTGGGTCAAGATCACTGTGGATCTTTCTAATTGTGTTAGGAATAATTGTTGTGTTTGGTTTGGTGTTTTGCAGAAAGTTTAGGAAATCTGCAAGAAAATACACATAAACAATGAATTGGACAAATATTTTGTTATACTGTTATTGACATACTATTCTCCCCTGGCTGGCAATTTTATGAATATTTGATTATTTCAGTTAATGCGCGTGCGCGTCACGTGTGGTAGGGAATGTTGACGGTGAAGGAATTAGCGCTGCTGGGGCTGGCAGTGATAGGTAGATTATTATTGGCAAGGTATGGACACGAGGAACTGAGTAGGCGTGTGGAAGTAGCTTCCCCGTTAACGAGCTGGAATAATGGTGCGCGTTAAATAGAAATATTGGTACTTTAACTTTCATTCGCTGCAGTACTGGAAGGAATTGCGTTGTTAGATGCGGGAATATCACCATACCAAGGAGACGTATGTCACGAGGTAAAAACTGTAGTTAAACTTGTTGTTTTATGCTAGTGAGTCAATTTTATATTAGCCACCATTGACACTGCTATTCTTTAAACTACTACACGGGCTGGGCTCTTCGTGTACGATATTGTTCTACTGTGTAAGTGACCAGTGGTTGATGCCACTACCATTTCTAGACTATTAACAGATTGTAGACCTGTTAGTTGCAGTAGCAGTGTCTGAGACTGTACGATTGCATCTAAAAAGAGAAGTGTGGTCATGGTTACTGTGTAATGTGGTAAACATTGGTTATGTTGATAGGTTGGTAGACAGAACAAAGAGAAAGGATTGTTTGGTAAAGGAATAGATAAAATCTTGCTGCAAGCTGAAGACATTAGTCACTTGCCAACTTATGCAGGATTGGTGTAAGTAGTGTGTGTGCATGCATACGCACGCTATACAATTTGTGTACATGATGTGTGTTCATATAAGCAAGTACTGTTGGTTCCTGTGTGACAATCTTGGGTGTCACCTAATAAGCTTAGGGTTGGCTTATTAAACTTAAGCAACTCTTATTAGAAGTTAAGCACCTCTTTGTCTGTATGTCAAGATATGTAATACCAAACCGTTGAAGTATTTATCAATGTGTGTTGTTATTTCAGGTATTTACTAAATCCATATTCCATTATTTCATGTGCTGGTCAGTCCACTTCAGTTATTGACAATGCTGCTGTGGCCTGCTCATTGTGGGCAGGGCTCACAGGTGGGTGTGGCTAACAGTCTTGTGTAAGCGTTATTTAGTCACATGTACAGGTAACAGTATCCTCTCTACACTATGTTTGTCACTGGCCACGTACCACTCTCTGTACCCTGTCATGCTACTAGTACCATTATCATTGCTGCTGTATCAGGTGGGTGTGGCTCCATTATAGTGTGCAACTGCATAGCTCCGCCCCCACAGGATAGAGGCTTACCTGGATTGACTGGTTGTCTAATTTGGTTTACCTTGTGGAGCAGCTTGTTGATGGTGTCATCTTTCATCATCACTGGATCTGGTGACTTCTTATCAGCAATCTATGGCTTCATGTAAGCAGTAGTGTTGTATGATGAATACTGGCATGCTAACTAGGAGAATCAGTAAAATATATCCCTGCCTGCATGTGCAGTAGTTCAAATCTAGGATGCCACTCATAGTTACCAGTTTTGTCCCCAAAGATGAGTGGACAGGTTCCAAAGTACTTTTTGTTCATTATTTGCACATCACTGAACTCAAATATTTTTCATTACAGCACATTGTAATGACAACATATATGTAAAGTGTGCTTATATAGTTTTATTTCATCTTACAGATTTTGGGTCCCAGACCAGACCCCTAATATTGGCTTGTTCTGGTACATCTTCACTGAAATGTTTGAACACTTCAGAACATTCTTCTTGTGTATATTTCAAATCAATGCCTTCCTATTCACCTTACCATTGTCATTGAGATACAGGTGAGTGTGATATGCTCTCCCTCCCTGTCTGTCAATGTGACTGCTTTGTAGTAATCATCCAATGTTGCTGGCATACGTTTTGACATCTCTTATGGCTCTCTTCAAGTCATATCCAACCATTTCTGATATAACTGTCCCTCTAGCATTGCTGTGTATGTGGTCACACTTGCTCAGATGTGAGTGATGTGGGTGTAGTGTGCATGAGTGCATACATCTAGTGTATTATGTGTGCTGCATGCACCTGTATGTGTTTAAGTGTGTAACTCCGATCAGTATAATAATTTCTATGTCTTTTATGTAAAGGTGGTACTGGATGTATGTATCTTTTAGTGCAAACTTTGGTGACAAGTATGAGTACTACAAGTGTTGTACTGTAGTCAACTTTGAAGTCCTTCAAAAAGCTTCTGTAAAATATGACTGTTGTGTTTGTTGTATTAGAAAGTTTTACTTGAATGTGATTGTTATATTAGAGTATAATAGCAAGTTAATTGTAGGAAAGTGTCTCAGTTGTCATTTCACTTACAGATGCTAGACTGACTCTGGTGGCTGGATGTATGTTACTAGTGGCTACTGTCCTCACTCCATTACTATGGCACCTCTGGATACATGCTGGTAGTGCTAATGCTAACTTCTACTTTGCAATGTCCGTCCTCTACGGTCTTGCACAGGTACATGGCATTTACATTACATTCTGAATAACTACAATATGCTCGTATACACTTCAGTGCAAGCTATAGTCATATTTACGTTCACTGTATTTAAGACAAGAGTCCCTTTTTCATCACAGCAAGAGTTCATAATATTATACTGAGGAGAGTATCCTACTCTCGTATACCCCTGTAGAAGGGTGTATCATGAAGTTACGATGTAACAACAAGATGCCATGGTTTGTGATGTACATGAAGCCATAAAAGTGTAAGAACCGTTAGAAGAATTACACACTCGCGATGCTCAGGATAGCCGTATTTGTGAATGGCCTAGCAAGAAATATCTATGAAACAATCTTAACCCATGAAGGAATGATTTTAGTTCGGTGAGAAATACTGAGAGCTAGAATTAGTTTGGTTGCTAGCGACGTTGTTAGGCACGCGTTCAATCGATATCATGTTCAACTAATGACATCATTAATTATAGAAAGAAAAACGGGCGAACTCAGAAGTGCTACTTCATAACTTCACAATACGCCCTTCTACAGGGGTATATGAGTAGGATACTCTGCTCAGTATATATATACAAGTACATGAAAAAATTTGGAATTTCAACTAGAGTAGGGACCATAGCACATCGATAAACAGTACTGAAACAAGTTGGAGTAGTCCATGATATTAAATCACTGTAAAACAATAGGAAGTGTTATATCCCTACTGTGCTCAAGATACCATAACAGAAATACACAGTAGGGATATAACACTTCTTATTGTTTTACAGTGATTTAATATCATGGACTACTCCAACTTGTTTCAGTACTGTTTATCGATGTGCTATGGTCCCTACTCTAGTTGAAAATTCAAAATTTTTTCGTGTAGTTGATTGTCAACTTCTTTTGTAAATAATTTTATTATGACTGGTGAACCCACGCATACCGCATCTGAATGGCGCCGCGCGCCCCAGCTATATCAATTATCGTTTGAAAAGTGAAGTATTCATTACGCTTCACTGTCGGCTATGTTCAACCTGTTACACAGCAATATGAATCAAGAACTGCTTGAAAAGCGCCTTTGCAATCAAAATAGCCACTATGAAAAATACGGACGATTTCCATTTCGAAGGGAAGCCATCACTTGCTCGCGCCAAATCATCACCTTTCCCTGTCAGCAAAGATGAATGGGACACAAAGGAGGACACTGGTAAGTCCATGAAGAATGCATTGTACGTACTGCGGTATGCCAAAAGGCACCTGTCAGGCCGAAGTGACGTCGAACAGTGAAAAAATCAAGCCCATAGCCTTACCCGTTATTGAGTTATGCTTGTCTGAAGGCATCAGTCAGTTACTTACTCAGTCAGGAGAAAATTCCATCGAATAAAATTTTTTTTAAATTCCGTAGCAACTTGTTGAAAGCGTTTCGGGTCAATCTGAAAGCTTGTTTGGGCTTAGTTTTACCTCACCAATACTGCCTCATCATTGTCAGGGAAAATTAAGGCTGGTTTTTGGGTGATTTTATTTCGTGGGCCATGCCTACTGCTTTGTGGTCCCTACTATACGGTTACTATCGTACTGTATGATATATATATATATATTATGAACTCTTGATCACAGTAAACAATCGTTCTGTGTGTATGCTACCACAAAGCCTTGGATAACTATGTTAATTTGAAACTGGGATATGCAATGTGTGTATAATTCCCTCTGGTGTGTGTTCTGTTGGTAGTATTCAAACCAACACACTTTACCATCCTCTCTGCCCATAGAAGGCAGATAATTATTCAGTACTTGAAACTGTTTCCCATCCCTACAGATTATCCTGGTTACTGATGTTCTACACTCATTTCTGTTCTACCAGTATGACCTGAAAAATGGACTGCCAAGGAAGCTGGATGAGAATGGACAACCAGTTACTCTTAAACTATCCTGAAAATCTAATCATTAGGATTTAGTTTTGTTATTTTACAATATCATAACTGTTTCACTGTCCATACAGAAATCCTTATTACAGTAGTACCAAGTTTAGGGTAGTACACAAATTTATTATTTATGATTTCACTGATAGCAGTGAAACGGATAGCTACTGTGTAGTGTTGTTGCTTAGCAACCATTTCTAGGTTGTTGGTATGGCTCAAAATGCTTATTACCTTAGTCCATAGCAACAGTTACCATTTAAATGATTGTCTAGCAACTGTTGCTAGGGAAACATTATTGGGTGGTTTACCTTTGCAATGACATCTTAGCAACTGAAGGGGTCAGCGGGAAAAAGAGACATGTGCCATTTTAGATTTTTTTTCATCTCTTAAAAATTAAGTGGATCAATTAGGCCACTTCAACTAAATTTCATGTTTCTCGGACCCGACCAACCCATAAAATTTGTAAATGAAATGTTTTTGTTCATTTTTAAAGATCACGTGTTCGATCATGTGAGTTTGTGGCGACAATGTATTGTTGGCCATCCATATCTGCTATGCGTGGGGCGAGCTTGGTTATTACAAGAAGAGTTGTAAAAGCGGACTATGGATGGACGTTTGATCATTTAGATGTACTAACCATAACTAATAGTTTGTTATTAGTTTATACACATGTTGCCATAACTTCAGTTTTAAAAA